>NC_056739.1:1074241847-1074511847 GCF_019279795.1 Protopterus annectens
TTTTGCCTTTAACCAGGTTTCCAAAATCACCAAAATGTCTGACGTAAGCAGGTAAGACACATATGATTAAACAGGATTTTATAGGATAAACATTGCACACTGAGATGTGCTGCCTTTAGTCTGTGAACCCCACCTAGGCTGCCTCTGTGGGGTTTCAAAGAGTGCTACTGTTAGTTGTGAGGGTATGGGGTTTGAATGAATATCACCACTAGAGGAACTGCATAAAGTTTGTGTTTTATGGTTTAAGGAGAAGTATGCATTAGCTGGATTTATTAGGAGGGGGGCATTTTTGCTTTTGCGGCTGTTGACCATCAAGACTTCCTTCTCGGGGTCATTTTTGCCTTTCTAGATATTGAGCATCAAGCTTTCCTTTGATCAGACATACAGCATCAGAGGAGATTCATTATACAGGCAGTCAAGAGGATAATGTTTGATCTTGTTGGTGTCCTGGCAAGGTGACTTTTTCTATTTTGTGGCCTAACCTCACCACTGGTTGTGACATGAGCATTAGCGTCACTTTGAGAGCCACCAATGCCCCTTAGTCCATGCATATGTGCTCCTCCATTTGCACCAAAGTACAGCTGGGTGAGTAAATGTACAATAGCTGTTGATGTTTGAACAGATCTCTGCTGCAGTGCCCTTAGCTATATGGGTTATAACATCCACAGGATATAACACCTGGCCAGCTCCTCCAAAGCTTAAGGGCACCTTCCATGCATTCAGACCATTGATAGCTCTAACTGGAAGGAGGGAAAACTCATGGTCTGGGCACAAAGCTCTGTAGAGCTTTCACACCAACTGAAGAAGGGAAGCTAGAGCACTGAAAATGGTCAGTGCTGGGTATATAAAAACAAGTGTTCTCACCTTGGCAAACAAATCATAAAAATACAGCAGGATGGAGAGATGATGGCAGTGGCTACTGCATCAGTGATCTATTCAAATATCTGTTATGGTAAGTTTCCTTATATACTGTGCTATGTTCATCATTAGATTATTTCTGGAGTAGCTAAGATATATGGGTAGAATACCAATGCTTAGAAAGTCTGGTGGGGGGGTGATAAGTTACAGGACCCCCCAAGAGAATGGTCCAAGCAAAGCCTGCTCCAGACCTAGAGAAGGAGTTTGGTCTGCAATGCCTTTTGAAAGCAGGTACTTATATGAAGTTGCTCCTTCTAGAATATTTCATTCACTCCTTTCCAGAAATAAAAACTTAAAACCACCAAAGAAGCCAAGGCCTTGTAAGAATGTTCCATGACCATGCCTAGAACTGACTTGTTATGTTAGGGATAACAAAAATATATAGCACGGCACAACCATTAGGACATTGTCATGATACTGATTGTCCTTTTTTTATTACCTTCATAATAAATGAATAACCTATCAGAATTTCTGAAGGTTTTGGTTCAGTCAAGATAGTATCTGGGTTATCTTTGGACATCCAGAGTGCTAAGAAACCTTTCTCCCTCATTTTTGTAATCTGCAAAGATGTCAGGGAGATGGATAGCTTGGCTCTAAGTAAAATCAGATGCCACTTTAGGCATAAATGAAAGATTCATTCACAAAGAAACCCTATCTTTGTGGAAAATATAAGGTTGCTCCACCAAAAGAACTTGCAATTATGACACTCTTCTTACAGAAGGAAGAGCAAACAGCAACATGGTTTTCCGTGTTAAGAACCTGAAATCAGTCTGATATGCTGGTTCAAACAGAACAAGTGTTAATTTTTCCAGCACAAATTAATGATCCCAGGGAGGAGCCACCTGCTTTCTAGGAGGGCAAGTATGCATAAGTCCTTTCAAAAATAACTAGACATGATGAGAGTGCATTGGTAAAGGGGGACCATGCCTCTGAACTGTCCAGATTTTTGCCTAATGGTTTTGGTTAGTTCCTAATAAAATCTGTGGTTTTCTGGAAAATCAATGAGGATTGAAATCACTAAATAATGACATGCATTTGAGTAACAGACTTGATATCCTTCTGAAAATGCATGCTAACGCAAATCCTGTTATTCTAGCAGCTTTCTATGTTTATAAAAGCTATATTTCAAATATGTCCCTATTTTGGGGCCTTTGCCCTCTTCAAATTATTTTAAGTTTTATTCAGATTTCTTGCACTATGAAGCTGAGAGGGAGAGGCACGGGATGAGCAAACATGATGAAATGTTTGACACATGAACCTTGATAAAGGAATAAAAAAGGCCAGAGGATAATAACGCACATACATTTTGTAGAACTGGAGAAATGTTGGCCTTAAAAGAGTCTTGATTCTTAATCTGGCACCAACCAGACAATCTTTTCCTTTTCCTAAAATATGATTTCCTAACAGCAGGTTTCTTTATCTCTTTTAATACCAACTGCATGTCCTCAGAAACAGGTGCCTAAAAAGTATTAAAATGTTATCATTCAGTCAGTCAGTTGAAGTTATTTCAAGTTGGAGTGCATCAAATAACAGTTGTCTTGAGTGCATAGGTCCTCTCTGTTAGGCATCTTGTTGCAATAGCCCTTGGCCATTTCCACAAGAAGGGAGAACTTCTGTTGCCTGGACCAGAAGAGAGTTACCACAATGATCTTTGGAAAATCATTCTGAGTCTTCAGAATGATCATGGATATCAGTGGAAAGGGTGGGAAGACATGAAGGAACATTCCTGCCCAAAGGAATGAAAATGCATCTGTCTTCCAGGCTTGCTTGCAGGGAATCCTGGGGCAAAATGTTTCCAGCTCTTTGTTATGAATGTTGGGGAACAGATCTATCTAAGGTGTTCTCCACAGCTAGATCAAATCCTTAAAGATCCAGTGATTCAGTTTCCATTCGTGACTGTCCGTCCTTGTGCTGCTCAGCTTTTTGCTACAATGTTTTGCTATGAAGGAATGCAAAATGCCTGTAGTGTGAGACTTTGCTGAATTGCTGTACCCAAGCTACCATGGCTAATCTGCAGAGAAGGTATGATCTAGAATCCCCATGTTTGTTTGTGTACCACATCATTGTGGTTTTGTCTGTGATCACTTGTGATTCAGAGACTTGAGTACAGTTATTACTGCCAATATCTACTTGATGTTTGTGTTTTGGTCTGTTTTTTTTTGTTCCAAAGACCCTGCAATTTTACCCCCAAAGAAGGGGAGTAATAAATAAGTCTGAATTGTTCAATGGGGGGAATCTCACAAAAAGGAGGTAGGGATTCCCACTGCCAACAGTGCCCTTGTTGGATAACTCCAGAACATATTTGTCAGAGATTTTCTGTTGCCAAAGAGAGACATGAAGAGCCAGATTTTGGGGAAGAATAAAAAGGTTGCCAGGGTGGGAAGGGGATAGAATTGTGTAGACAGTAATTCCAACTCATCGGACTGCCCTTGTTGCTGGAATGCTCACCCTTTGTTTTTTAGCCTCCTAGATATTTTTTTAATGGCTGCTTGCCTGACATCTGCTTTTGCTGCTTTTTCTGAACTTTTGAAAAGGATTTTGAATTTGGGATGAAACATTTAGCAAATGTGGAGAAAAATGGCTGAAAAGCTGAGTCGCCCCTTGTACCAGTTTTCCTCTCTTGTCCAATTTAAGGACCTGATATTCTCAAAAGAAACAAGCAAAAACTTTAAAATGTGAGCTTGACAATTAACCCTAAAATAGGAGTGGCAGAAGACTACACTCTTTTCCCTAATCTAAGTTGTTCTCATTCTTGTCTGAGGGAGAGGGATTAGGAACATGGAAACGCTAGAACATCCTAGGCAAGTGATCATGGGGATGATATGATGCCATATATAGCTTTAAGCAGACAAACATAAAAACTTTTGCCACCCTTTTCAAACACTTAATAGTGCTCACATCCCAAATCAAACAGGGTAGTACATAATAAACCTGATGAAAATTTGCATCAATCCTTCCAGTCATCAGGACTGCTCATAAAGGTAGCCAAAGCAGTACTTTGTGTGACATGTAGTGGTAATTTATTCCTTAGGCTTGGAATACATTGCGTTAGGAACAGATCTCTCCAGTGAGTCTTGTTTATTTGTTGTTATAGATTTGTGTCCTTAGTACAAGTGTTTGTAGAGTCACTGGTTTTGCAAAGAAATAGGAGGTCAAATAGGACTGAGTCTTTCATGGCTCATAAAGCAAGACACAGGTCACCTCTCAGCAACAGGTATGCTACTGCATAATAGAAGAGTTATACTTATCTATCATGGCAGTTGAATAATTTAAGACCTTTAATTTTCTTGGTTAGAAATATTTGGGGACTTTCCAGTTGAGCGATATGCTTGAGTTTGTACACACGAATTGGGTTATTATATTCAATGATGTGTCAGTTAAGGGAAAAGTACAGTGGTAGGATGACTACTTTGGATCTTGAAGATATTCCTTTGGAAATTAACTGGGACAGGCAGAAGGATTTCCTGACTGTAGTGGAAACATGATGAGTGGATGAGAGAGAGAGTTGTCTACATAAGTACCTAAGTCTCTTAGGAATGTATCTATCGGAAGAGGAGTACTATTTATAACATATGAGCTGGGAGAAACCTTTCTTCCAAATGCTACTGTGCTACACTTTTTTTCATTTTCTTTGAGGCTGTTTTTGGTACACCATGTATGTGCATATTCCAGCCTTAGCTGGAGCTGCTTTGTAAAAGTGGATGAGCAGATAACAGTGCCCAATTTGCAGTCTTCACCAAAATTGTTTGTCAACACTTCTTGGATATCGGCTTGGATGTGTGCAAAATAAATGCCAAACAAGAGGGGGCCCAGAACTGATCCCTGTGGCTCATCACTAGTTAAAATTTTGCATTCAAAGAGGGAACCATGACCTTTCATAACCTGGGATCTGTTGGTTAACCAATTTGCAATCCAGTGGAAAATATAGGAGTTTACATTCAGCTCATCTAATTTGTGACTAATGACAGTACAGGGGATAGTGACAAAAACCTTGGTCAGGTTGAGATAGTGTGCAGAGAATGACTACTGTCCACGGCCCCTGTAACCTTTTCAAAGAAGCTACTAGGTTCAGGACACAGGACCTGCCCTTCACAAATGTTTGCTTAAATGAATTCTGCTATGATACCTTCCATGGCTTTGCCTTTGCATATAAGGTTAGTGAGGCTGATAGGTCTATAATTACCTGTGTTTGTAGAGGGACAACCTTTGTATAGCGGGGTCACAGTGGCTGTCCTACAGGTATCAGGAACATACCATGTAGACTGGCTAAAGTTGAACAGTTTAAGTAGAGGCTCAGATAGTGCATACTTAGTACTGATGAGAATACAGCCTGGTATGTTGCCTGGTCCCATGGAAGTATCATTTGACAGAGATTCTAAGACTTTTCCCAAGATGATTACAAGGAAAACTAAATTCCCAGGCATAGTGAAGGTACCAATGTGGATTAAAAGGGCAAATTTACACTACATCTGTCTGCCAATATATTAACTATATCCTTGGGTCAGAATAGGTGATAATATTATAGGTGAACTCAAAGCAGTGTTGAAAATTATTCCATAATTTTTTGACATAACTGAAGGAAGATGTGTAGTTTCCTTTGGAATTTGTAGCAACTTTAAGTTCATATTCTGCTTTATATTTTCCAATTGGCATGGTTTGATCTAGTACTGAGGTATGGAGATTAGGATTTCTTGCAACTTTTCATTATTTTCCTTCTTTTATTGAACAATTTATTAATATGAGAGTTCCACCAGAACGGTTTATTCCTGAATTTACAGTTATATTTAAGGTGAATGGGTACTGACTTTTCTATGCATCTCTTTAGGTGCTGGTAAAACACAGAGGGAATGCAGCAGCGTTCTCAGTAAGGTCCATTTGCTAGGGATTGCTGGGATATTTGCATAGGTATTCTACAAGCTGAACTAGGTTTGCCTTGGAGAACTCCCTAAAGATGGCCTCATTTGGCGGTGCGGTGGTACCACTAGGCCTGACAGACACAATGACTAATCTGTGGTTAGGTTTAGCTAGGGTTGAGGAGATGCAAGGTGGGGAACAGATGGGGGTTAGGTTGGTAAGGACCAGGTCAAGGACATTAGAACCACTAGTGGGTAGTTTTACAATTTGCTCCAGTACATTGGTATTAATAGTCTAGAAAATGTCTTATTTCGGCTTTTCCCATTAGGGGTTGCCACAGCAGATCATCTGTTTCCATTTCTTTCTGTCCTCCACATCTTGGTCTGTCAGACCAACCACCTGCATGTCCTCTCTCACCACATCTATAAACCTTATCTTAGGCCTTCCTCTTTTCCTCTTACCTGGCAGCTCCATCCTTAGCATCTGTTTCCCAATATACCTAGCATCCCTCCCCAGCACATGTCCAAACCAACACAATCTCACCTCTCTGGCTTTGTCTCCAAACTGTCCAACCTAGCTGACCCTCTAATATACTGATTCCTAATCCTGTCCATCCTCATCACACCCACTGCAAATCTTAACATGTTTAACTCTGCCACATTCAGATCTGACTCCTGCCTTTTTGTCAATGCGACTGTCTCCAACCCATACAACATAGCTGGTCTCATTACTGTCTTGTAGACCTTCCCTTTCCCTCTTACTGGTACCCGTCTGTCACAAATCACTCCTGACACTCTTCTCCACCCACTCCACCCTGCCTGTACTCTCTTCTTCACCTCCCTTCCACACTCACCATTACTCTGAACTGTTGATGCTAGGTATTTAAACACATCTACCTTTGCCAAATCTACTCCCTGCATCCTCACCATTCCTCTATCCTCCATCTCATTCACACACATATATTCTGTCTTAGTCCTGCTGACCTTCATTCCTCTCCTCTCTAGAATATATCTACCACCTCTCCAGGGTCTCCTCAACCTGTTCCTTAATCTCATTACAGATCATAATGTCATCCGCAAACATCATTGTCCACGTGGACTCCTGTCTGATCTCATCTGGCAACCTGTCCATAACCATTGCAAATAAGAAAGGGCTCAGAGCTGATCCTTGATGTAATCCCACCTCCACCTTAAACACGTCTTTCACTCCTACCACAGACCTCATCACTGTCACACTGCCCTCGTACATATCCTGTACCACTCTTACATACTTCTCTGCCACTCTCGACTTCCTCATACAATACCACAGCTCCTGTCTAGGCACCCTGTTGTATGCTTTCTCTAAGTCAACAAAGACACAATGCAACTTCTTCTGACCTTCTCTATCCTTCTCCATCAACACTCTCAGAGCAAATCACGAATAATATAGCAAATATAACAACAAAGCTTCTTCAGACCTTATGTTAGCGAAAGCGCTTACCGTGTTTATTTGAAGTAATAAAAGGTTTATGCTTTTATATTTATTGGAACAGCCTGGTTGCTTTGTTGTTATATTTGCTATATTATTCGTGACTTTCTATATTTACAATGAAGCATTTGTCTTGTGGGTGTCTTGCTACATTTTTTTATTATTACTCTCAGAGCAAATATTGCATCTGTAGTGCTTTCCTGGCATGAAACCATACTGCTGCTCACTAATCATCACCTCCCTTCTTAACCTAGCTTCCATTACCCTTTCCCATAACTTCATACTGTGAATGATCAATTTTATCCCTCTGTAGTTACTACAGCTCTGCACATCACCCTTATTCTCAAAAATCGGTACCAAAACACTTCTCCACTCCTCAGGCATCCTCTCACTTTCCAAGGTTTCATTAAAAAATCTGGTTAAAAACTCCACTGCCATCTCTCCTAAACATCTCCATGCTTCTACAGGTATGTCATCTGGACCAACAGCCTTTCCATTCTTCATCATCTTCATAGCTGTCCTTACTTTTTCTTTGCTAATTTGTTGCACTTCCTGATTCACTATCCCCACATCATACAACCTTCTCTCTCTCTCATTCTCTTCATTCATCAGCCCCTCAAAGTACTCTTTCCATCTGCTCAACACACTCTCCTTACTTGTGTGTACATTTCCCTCATTATCCTTCATCACCCTTACCTGCTGCACATCTTTACTAGTTTGGTCCCTCTGTCTAGCCAATCGGTGCAGGTCGTTTTCTCCCTCCTTAGTGTCCAACCTTTCATACAACTCTTTATACGCCTTATCCTTAGCCTTCACCACCTCTCTCTTTGCCATGCACCTCATCTCCTTAATCACTAATCATCACCTACCTTCTTAACCTAGCTTCCACTACTCTTTCCCATAACTTCATGCTGTGACTGATCAATTTAATCCCTCTGTAGTTACTACAGCTCTGCACATCACCCTTATTCTTAAAAATCGGTACCAAAACACTTTTTCTCCATTCCTCAGGCATCCTCTCACTTTCAAAGATTTCATTAAGCAATCTAGTTAATAACTCCACTGCCATTTCACCTAAACACCTCCATGCTTCCACAGGTATGTCATCTGGACCAACAGCCTTTCCATTCTTCATCCTCTTCATAGCTATCCTTACGTCCTCCTTGCTAATCCACTGCACTTCATGATTCACTATCCGCACATCATCCAATCTTCTCTCCCTCTCATTCTCTTCACTCATCAGCCCATCAAAGTACTCTTTCCATCTGCTCAACACACTCTCCTCACTTGTGTGCACGTTTCCCTCATTATCCTTTATCACCCTTACCTGCTGCACATCTTTACTAGTTCGGTCCCTCTGTCTAGCCAATCGGTACAGGTGCTTTTCTCCCTCCTTAGTGTCCAACCTTTCATACAACTTTTCATACGCCTTATCCTTAGCCTTCGCCACCTCTCTCTTTGCCATGCACCTCATCTCCTTATACTCTTGTCTACTTTCTTCATCTGTCTGACAATCTCACTTCTTCACCAACCTCTTTCTCTGTTTACTCTCCTGCACTTCTTCATTCCACCACCAGGTCTCCTTGTCTTCCTTCCTCTTTCCAGATGTCACACCAAGCACCTTTCTAGGCATCTCCCTTACTAGCTCTGCTGTAGTTACCCAACTATTTGGTAACTCTTCACTGCCACCCAGTGCCTGTCTTAACTCTTCCCTGAACTCCACCTCACAAATCACTCTTTTTCAACTTCCAACATTTGATCCTTGGCACTACCATCACACTCCTCCTCCTTTCTTGATCACCAATGTCCTCCTACAGACCACCATCCTATGCTGCCTAACTACACTTTCCCCTGCCACCACTTTACAATCTCCAATCTCCTTCAGACTGGCCCTTCTACATAAGATATAATCCACCTGTGTGCATCTTCCTCCACTCTTGTATGTCACCCTATGCTCTTCCCTCTTATTAAAATACATATTCAGCACAACCATGTGCATCCTTTTCGCAAAATCCACTACCATCTGACCTTCTGCATTCCTCTCCTTAATACCATACCTACCCATCACTTCCTCATCCACTCTGTTCCCTTCACCAACATGCCCATTGAAATCCACTCTAATCACCAGTCTCTCATCCTTGGGTACACTCACCACCACTTCATCCAACTCACTCCAAAATGTTTCTTTCTCATCCATCGCACACCCAACTTATGGAACATATGCACTAACAACATTCATCATCACAACATCAATTTCCAGCTGCATAAACATAACTCTATCTGACACTCTTTTTCACCTCCAAAACACTCTTGGCATGCTGTTCCTTCAGGATAACCCCTACCCCATTTCTTCTCCCATCCACACCATGATAGAACAGTTTGAACCCTCCTCTGATACACCTAGCCTTACTCCCCTTCTATCTGGTTTCTTGCAAGTGCAATATATCACCCTTCCTTGCTCGCTCCCTCTACCAGTCATACTGCCTACATTCAAATTTCCTACCCAGACTACCACACTTCTAGCCTTCCTCCTCTTCTTCTCATTTTCCTTTGGCCAACAGCAGCCCAGTTTCCACCAGCACCCTGTTGCCTCACAGTACTGGTGTCGGTCATTGATAACCCGGGCCTCAACCGATCTGGTATGGAAATCTGTATTGTTGTCCATATGTGTCATTTGGCAAAAGTTTTACACCGGATGCCCTTCCTGACATAACCCTCCCTATTTATCCGGGCTTGGGACCGGCACAAAGAAATGCACTGGCTTGTGCATCCCCAGTGGCTGGGTTGAAATCTAGAAAACAATAAGCACAATTATTTTTAGAGGTGTAAGTGCACCAATCGATGTTTGGGTAATTGAAGTCCCCAGGTATGAAGGTATTTGGCTAGACATTTAATGCCTCAATGGTGGTGAAGTAATTTCTGTAATCTTAAGGTAACATTGATGAGGAGCTACAGCTAACAATGAAGTAATACTTGGATTTATTTAAGGGTGATTTGGTTCTCTACCTCTCAACTGTACGGATTTTTGCAGAACGTCCAGATTTTTGCCTCATATTTTTGATCTGTTTTTCATAAATTTGTGGTTTTCTAGCAAATTATTGGCAAATCATTAAAGATTAAAGTTAAAATATAATGACAGACATTTGAGTTTCAGACTTCATACCCTTCAGAAAATTCATGCTAATGTAAAACCTGTTATTCTATCCACTTTATAAGTTTGTAAGAACAACATTTAAAAATTGGGCCTTTGTCCCACTTTTTCTTATGGCTTTGTCCAGAGTTCTTGCTCTAAGAGGTTGAGAGGTATGGCTCTCCATAAGCATTATATTAGGGTTGTGTATAATCTGATGTGAAGTAATTGTGTTTCAAATACGTATAGATACTCTCTTGCAGTTTCCCAAGGGTCTGAGGTCATGATAGGTGCTAAACCCTGTTATAGTTGGTATACTGTCATCATCATCTTCTTTCGGCTCTTCCTGTTAGGGGTCACCACAGCGGATCATCTGTTTCCATTTCTTCCTATCCTCTGCATCTTGCTCTGTCACACCAACCACCTGCATGTCCTCTCTCACCACATCCATAAACCTTACCTTAGGCCTTCCTCTTTTCCTGTTACCTGGTAGCTTTATCCTTAGCATCTTTTTCCCAATATACTCAGCATCCCTCCTCAGCACATGTCCAAACCAACGTAATCTTGCCTCTCTGGCTTTGTCTCAAAACCTTCCAACTTGGGATGACCCTCTAATATACTTATTCTTAATCCTGTCCACCCTTGTCACACCCAGTGCAAACCTTAACATCTTTAACTCTGCCACATCCAGCTCTAACTCCTGCCTTTTCGTCAATGCCACTGTCTCTAACCCATATAACATAGCTGGTCTCACTACCCTCTTGTAGACCTTCCCTTTCACTCTTACTGGTACTTGTCTGTCACAAATCACTCCTGACACTCTTCTCCACCCAATCCATCCTGCCTATCCTCCCTCACATTCACACACATATATTCTGTCTTAGTCCTGCTGACCTTCATTCCTCTTCTCTCTAGAGCATATCTCCATCTCTCCAGGGTCTCCTTCACCTGTTCCCTAGTCTCACTACAGATCACAATGTCATCTGCAAACATCGTAGTCCACGGGGACTCCTGTCTGATCTCGTCTGTCAACCTGTCCATCACCATTGCAAATAAGAAAGGGCTCAGAGCTGATCCTTGATGTAATCCCACCTCCACCTTAAACACATCTGTCACTCCCACTGCAGACCTCACCGCTGTCACACTACCCTCGTACATATCCTGTACCACTCTTACATACTTCTCTGACACTCCAGACTTCCTCATACAATACCACAACTCCTCTCTAGGCACCCTGTCATATGCTTTCTCTAAGTCTACAAAAACACAATGCAACTCCTTCTGACCTTCTCTGTACTTCTACATCAACACTCTCAGAGCAAACATCGCATCTGTAGTGCTCATTCCCGGCATGAAACCATACTGCTGATCACTAATCATCATGTCCCTTCTTAACCTAGCTTCCACTACTCTTTCCCATAATGTCATGCTGTGACTGATCAGTTTAATCCCTCTGTAGTTACTACAGCTCTGCACATCACCCTTATTCTTAAAAATCGGTACCAAAACACTTTTTCCTCCATTCCTCGGGCATCCTCTCACTTTCCAAGATGTCATTAAACAATCTAGTTAAAAACTCCACTGCCATTTCACCTAAACACCTCCATGCTTCTACAGGTATGTCATCTGGACCAACAGCCTTTCCATTCTTCATCCTCTTCATAGCTAACCTTACTTCCTCCTTGCTAATCCATTGCACTTCATGATTCACTATCACTACATCATCCAACCTTCTCTCCCTCTCATTCTCTTCATTCATCAACCCCCTCAAAGTACTCTTTCCATCTGCTCAACACGCTCTCCTCACTTGTGAGTATGTTTTCCTCATTATCCTTTATCACCTTTACCTGCTGCATATCTTTCCTAGCTCGGTACCTCTGTCTAGCCAGTCGGTACAGGTCCTTTTCTCCCTCCTTAGTGTCCAACCTTTCATACAACTCTTCATACACCTTATCCTTAGCCTTTGCCACCTCTCTCTTTGCCATGCACCTCACCTCCTTATACTCCTGTCTACTTTCTTCATCTCTCTGACAATCCCACTTCTTCTTTGCCAACCTCTTTCTCATTATACTAAAACCATGTCTCAGATAACTCTTCCAATATGAATGTGTACAAGTTGTAGGAGTTCCTCAAGTTCCTACATATTTCTATTTCGACTTTTAGCATTGAGGAGAGCCACCTTGTTATCCAAAACTGATTTTTAGTTTTCTATGTAGGAATTTCTAGTTGAGGACTCCTCTGCTGAAAAAAGGTACTATGGCCACAGCAAAGAGTTTAGTCAGTATATGGAAGCCCTGATATGACATGTGTAAGCCATCCCCTGTGAAACAAGAAGTCTTATCACCTATTTCTTCACAGGCTGACACATACTGGATCAACTTAGAATGGTATTGACTACTTATCTGATTGTTAAAGCCAATTATCATGTCTTTTTTATATAGGCATTATTCTTGCTGAAGGCAAGATTCCCCTCAAGACCAGTGTCTTTCCTGCCTCTAACACATATACCAAATGTTCAGCTCCAGAAGGATTTGACAGGGAGATCACTGCACAATCAGATCTTGGATTAAAAACTTAGGAGCTGTAAGACTTTATATAATCTCTCTGCCTTCTTAGTGACTGAAGGCTGACCGTAAGGCATTTTGCAGGCTGTAATATAAACATCAAAAACAACCACCAGAACGAAGAATTGCACAAAATACGACCAGCCAGTAAATCCAACACAGGTTTATTATAAAAATCTTTGTCTCTGACGTCTCGGCCCAGTAAAGAACAACAAGACTTGCCTAAAATACCATAATCAATTAGCAATTAAACAATTAAATATTTAAATAAGCATTTTCCACTTTCACTCTTCATTTAACCCATGTGGGTACAAAGTATTACATTTCAAAATATACACTGATTCCTTAATTAAAAGCTGTTTTGTAGAAGGGGCTCATTCAAAACATGATACAACTGTTCCTTGTAATCCCTCACTATTGCTATCATGACATTTCTGAAAATGTACTGCTACAGAGCTTTCTTCCTTTTTATTATGGATATCCCTTACATGTTCTAGTAATCTGACTTTAAATGTCCTCTTAGTCTCTCCAATATAAAATAGGTTGCAAGGGCATCTGAGGGCGTAGACAACACCCTCAGTGTTACAAGTAAAGTTATTCCAAGTTTCAAAACAGATGTTGTTAATCTTTGGGAAAGGCCAATAAATCTTACCTATCTAAGGTAAGAGAGATAAGGGAAAGTAAATGTTTACCTTTATGCATCTATTTACATGGAAAAGCCATAGAAGCAGTTGACTAGAGTCACAGACATCTCCTCGGGAAACAGGCATCTTGGTCTGGCCAGGCACAGAAGAATTTCTCATGCCTTCATCTGAGACTGAAAAAAGTGGTTTACATACCTGCGCAGGACACTCCAACAGCCACAGAGGACATGCCTAACCTGCAGTGCATGATGGATGAAGGGACTATACAGAGGAAACTAGGGAAGAAGATGAGTGGTCTGAGGATCCTGAAATGGCAACTGCAAGGTCACCCATCCGTGGATGAGGCAAGTAAGCAGTCTGCTGAAATGGCAAAGGCTGTCTAATTTTCTATTTCTTATGTCTGGAGGAAGGAAAAAACCTAGGACCAGGTAAGTTGTTCCATGATTAAGCTGAAAAAGAAGCCTAAAATGCAATTGTTTATGTCAGTAATTGTCAGTAAAAGGCAGATATAAAAAAAAGTGTTTACTCATTGGTGACAAGCACCAAAACACTTTATTTTGTAAAATTCTTATCAATAAAAAATAAAGTAAACTTATATAAAATGAAAGTTAACAGTGACAATAGTAAAAATATAAGCAAACCAGTTTAACTCACAAGAATGTCTCATGGCAGTTCCAAAAAACATAAAACCTAGCTAAAAATTAAAAAAAAAAAAAACAGTTATTTTTCAAAGTACTGTTTCTTGATAAAATCAAGGGATATGGAAACTATTTTCCCAAAGAGAAATTATCTGCCCACTTATGGAGATATAGTTGTCAACCATTGATTCTCGAAAGCCCACAAGAAAAGTGCTATTTGGTGACAGGAAAGCTCTGAAGGACTTCATGCTCTGTCAGCTTGTGCTATCAACAGTCTAGGAGTGTAGATGCCCTTTAGCTTTGGGAAAGCTAGCCAGCTGTTATATCCTGCAGAGGACATAACTCATATAGCTTAGGCTACTGCAGGAGTGATCTAGTCATGAACATCAGATGCTGCTGTCATCTTCTTTGGCTGCCACACCCAAATCTTACTGACAACAGCTCCCCATGTCATGATGGGCCTCTGCTTTCATAGCTGGCTTTAGGCACCAGTGAGCTCTGCAGTTGCTGGGGGCCCCTTGTACCTGGAGGGGCCCAACCACACGTTATCTTAATATCTTGTAGCATGCCTGTCAAACCAACAAAAATTAGTACAGAAATCCTATATACTTAATAAACCAAGGGCTGGTAATAACTCATTTAATTCTCCTTTAAAATTGAAGGATATCTCTGGTTATAGTAATAGTTCATAGGTAGGTACTAGGCTATCGGCCCTGGGGCCTATACAAGCCCAGCCAAAAAGGTACCCTGGCTTTTGCCACCCAAGAAAAGATTCAAGATTTTTCTTGAAGAGTGCTAATGAGGAGCTTTGTTTGATATAGATAGGTAGTTTATTCTAGAGTATGGGAAGTCTCTGGGACAGGAATCTATCCTTCTGGCATGTTCTGTTTATTGTGGTGACAAGGTTTAGGTCCCTAGAGCTTGTAGCTCGGAGGGATTGGGATTTCTTTAAGTGGAGCATGTCCAAAAGCTCTGGGTTTGACATAGCTTTGTATGTTAAGCAGAGATCACCTCTGAGTAGGCAATATGCGACAGAGTAAAGCTGGTGGGTTTTGAGACGGTCTGCGTAGGGCATCTGTTTGAGGCCGGTAATCCTCTTTATGAGGTATTTCTGCGGCCTTTCCAGTTCTTGTAGGTGTCTTGTGAAGTACATACCAAAAGGGGCGTTATACTCTATAATGGGTCTAATGAGTGATAAGTAGAGGGGAACAATGACCTCTTTTTTTCTGGATGAGAAACCTTTTGTGATGAGGTGTGTCACATAGAAGGATTTCTTGACTACTGTGGCAATGTGATTATCAAAGTTGAGACTACTGTCCACCTGTGTCCCAAGGTCTCTTATCACACTTTTGGTGTTAAGCATACTGCCGCCTATATTGTAGTTCATGGGTACAGAGATTTTACCAAAGGGGATGACAATGCACTTTTTGGCATTGAGCTTGAGGCCATGGCTTTGACACCAGGCATCTGTCTCAGTGAGGCCCTTTTGTAGGATGTCCACATCGTTAGGAGTTTCGACTATGGCTCCTAGTTTGCAGTCATCTGCGAACTTCGTTAGCCAAAGACCTTCTGTGTTAGCCTGTACTTCAGAGAAGTAGATACCAAACAGGAGAGGACCCAGGACTGAACGCTGTGGTACTCCACTTGTCACTGGTCTGAAGTCGGATTTGGAGTCTGCTACTTTCACAGTGTGGGTTCTGTCAGTGAGCCATTTGGCAACCCATCTTGTGACATAGGGATTTATGCCTAGTTTAGTGAGTTTATCTATAATTCCAGAGTGGGGGATGGTGTCGAAAGCCTTGGCAAGATCTAGATAGGCTGTGTGAACCACCTTACCCTTGTCTGCGGCTTTGGTGACTGCTTCAAAGAAGTCTATCAGGTTTAGGAGACACGATCTGCCTTTTACAAACCCGATTACCAATGTCTTTGTTTATAAGTTCCATGATGATACATTCCATGGCCTTGCAGACCAGGCTCGTCAGGCCAATGGGGCGATAGTTCCAGGGGTCCATGGTGGCTCCCCTCTTGTGACGTGGGATGACCATCTCTGTGCACCATTCAGCAGGCACAAAGCCTGAGGTGAGGCTATGATTGAACATGGTACTTAGGTGGGGCGCCAGTTCATTCTGTAGTTTGTGTAGGACGCAGCCTGGGATGTTGTCTGGTCCCATGGATGCTGTGTTCTTGGCTTTGGAGAGTGTAGTTTTTACCTGTGCAGTCGTGATTACAGGAACTTTGCATTCTTCTGGTATAGAGATGGGCTCTTTAGGGGGTGAGAGGGGGGGTAAAGTTAGCCCTAGCCTATCTGCCAGGATGTTGGCAATATCAGTTGGGTCTGTATATTTAGTGCCATTGTGCTGTAACTCAGAGCAGATCTGAGTGTTGCCATTGAGATTCTTGACATAGCTATAGAATGCTTTGTGGTTGTCTTTAGAATCAGTGGTGATTTTGTTTTCATAACTAGCTTTGGAGGATTTTATCAGAGATCGCAGCTTCTTACTGAGGCTGACCAGGGAGCTCCTCCACTCATGGGATTTTACTCTCTTTTGCAACAGTTTCTTCCTTCTGTTGTACAGTTTGTTTATGGCAGGGGACCACCAGATTGGCTTCTTTTTTTTGGAGGATAGCATCTTCATTCTGTTTGGGATAGCATGATCCATGCACTCATGTAAGTGTTTATAAAGTGCAATTGTGTAGGATTCAGTAGTCGTAACTGTATTGTCCATCTGCATGGGTGTCATGAAGTTCACCACTTCTGTCTTAAGAAGCATGAAGTTGGCTTTGGAGAAATGTTTTACCATGGTTTCCTTAATGGGGGGGTGGGGGCAGGATGTGGATACCTAGGGTAATTAGCTTATGGTCGGATCGGACCAATGAGGTGTTGACTTCAGGTGTGGAACACTGGTCACTCATGTTGGTAATGACTAGATCTAGGATATTGTTGCCCCTGGTGGGGGTGTGGATAAGTTGATCCAGGGCATTGGAGTTTATGAATTCCAGAAAACATTGAGTGAAGAAGTTGGTACATGAGTAGTTTTCCCCGTTAATGGTGGGGTAGTTGAAATCGCCCATTATTAGTGTGTTTGGTTGAACCTTAATATTTTCCATTACATCAAGAAAAGAGGAGTGGGAATCCTGGGGCATGGTGTATGATCTGTAGCAAGCTACAATTTGGATTGCAGTTTTGCCCAGAGTTAGTTGCACTTGGATAACCTCGACTGCATTATGCTGAGCAACTAGCCTGGAGGTGTGGATATCCTTAATGAATATGGACACACCTCCGCCTTTGGTGTTCCAGTCCAGGTTACATGGCTGAAAAGTGTGGTATGAGTTATAGCCTGGTAGTGCAGGGGTGCTCTCTGGAACCTTGAACCAGGTCTCAGTCACTGCACAGATATCGATATTCTCCATTTTAAGGAGTGCCTCGAGTGAGTGCATTTTGAGATTTAGGCTTCTAGCATTGAGTAGCATCACCCTCAGTTTTTGCTTGCCCGTTCCTGTTATGGTGGTGAATTTGTCATTGAACCTTGCCTAAAAAAGGCACTATAGAGGCGGCAAGAACCTTAGCCAGTATCCAGAATCCTGGGGTGACAGGTGCAGGCCATCTCTGGCAAAGCATCATGGTCTGTCGACCATGTCATCCCAGGCAGACAGATACTGGATCCCTTTAGAATGCCACCAGAAACTTAGCCAATTGTTGAAGTCAATCATTTTGTCCTTGTACTGCGGCATCATTCTGGGTGATGGCAGAATGCTACTTGGGGCTAGGGTCATACCTGCCTGGGCTACAAGATCAGAGAGCTCTTCCATGTCTCTTTTCATGTAGTCCAGGGAGGTATGTCTCAGGTTGTTCACACCAACATGGAGTGTTATATCAAGTAACAAACTTCACAATTCCATTAGATATTTTACCATTGACATAGTGCCCCTGGTTTAATTAAACTCTGCTGGTGGACATTCACATCTAAAACTAACAAAAATGTCCAGCTTTAGGTACCTGGGAACACCTGTGGCTGCAGGGGACCCATTTAATCATCCTTGACTGTGTGGGGGCCCCACAAAAGCTGCTGCTGATTGTGGAAAATGAGGGGGGAAATGTACTCATTTCCAGATTACTCTCATTTATTTGAACAGGGCTGTGATATTACCCTGCTATATTAAAGATGATAATGAAGATGAGCAAGGTAACTACTAGAGAGAGCAACAGCCCAGAGTGACTGGTCTCAGTGCGGGATGGTTTTCTCTTTCAGGGAGTTTTGTAAATACTGGAAGAACAACAGATACTATAACTCTCAACTTCTTTGCTGAAGAATTTTATGCAATGCCAAAAATAATAGCAAAATGTTGCGTCTTTCGGCTTTTCCCAGTTAGGGGTCGCCACAGTGGAACTCCGGTCCGCTAATGATTGGCAGTAGATTTTTACGTGCCGAGTTGCCAGCTCTGATGCACAACCTTCAATGAAGGTACACCCATTCACGCATGTCTCCACACAGAAGGCACTCTAGCTGAGAATCGAACAGGACAACGTCTTACTGTAAGGTGACAACGCTACCGTAGCACCACCACCGCAGTCAAAAATAATAGCAAAATAAAACACAATAGCAAAATAAAAGCTCAAAATCAGGATCATGGTTTAAATACTATTTTAATTCAGTTAAAAAGTTAATAGAATAACAATTTTTGCATCAACATCTAGTGGTCCCCACTCCCCAGGCTGCATAAATGGATGCAGGAGGGCTCCCTTAATCATCTGTGACTGTGTGGAAGCCCCCAAAAAACTATTTCTGGTTGGGGAAAAATGAGGAGAAAAATTGCTTCAATTTTCTGATTATGGTCTTTAACTTGAACAGGGCTGTGATATGACTATGTTAGGATAAAACTGATAATGGCCTCTGCTCTCAACTGCACCCATTCTAAAACCAGCCCTACTGAGATGTGTGTGTACAGAAAGTTGCTCTAGGTTATATGTGTGTGTGTGTGTGGGGGGGGGTGTAGGGTTGTGTGGTTATAAGTTCTTTAATTTACATCACAGTCCAAACTTAGAGATGTGCACAGAAGGTCATTATACGTTGTGTTTGGGCTGGGGACAGTGTGGTCATTGTTTCTTTTAGGTTTCTCAAAAACCTCAGAGATATACAAAAAAAGGTTACTATAGCTTTTATAGGGGCAGTGTACTGTCTAGCAGCAACAAAGTAGAACACATTACCGTGATCATTATTTTTTTTTCACTTTCCTCACAATCAGACATCAGGCATTTATATATGTGGCTGCCTTTTGGGGTTACCGGTGAGGAGTGAGGAAGGATGCTATGCATATCTGTCTCAGCAGTCACTTGAAAAACATGGCTTAGGCAATTTGAGCCATTGCTTTCATCTCAGTCTACCACCAGAGGGATGCATAGGCAGTGACTGTCTTTTGGGGGGCGTCTGGAGGCAGGCAGTATTCCAGATAGGACCTGGGGCTGTGTATCCTCACAGCAATTGTCTTGTTAGTTTATTTTGAGATACTGTTTTGACAGCTTTGAACATTAAGCCTTGGGCACAACTTAGGTCTTCCTTGATAGAAAAAAAATAAGCTGAAATTCTTTTCTTACTCATGACTTTTGTTTAGGCCACCATTGGATTAATAGGTTGGCAAACTGCTTTAAAATGCATCCCAGGGCATCTATAACCCCTATGGCTTCTGGGGACATCAGCTTGAGTCAGTTCCTAAATGGTTATTACTGTCCTGTCTTGGTCAGAAGGGGTGTGTTGAAAGGATGCAAGGAAAACTAAAGCTGAACAGCAACTATGTATTTCTTTCCTTAATAAAAATTTCTGTTCAAGCCATCATTAGATGAATGGCTGTGTAAAAAGAAAACAAAACTTAAAAATGCACATCAGACCATACAGAAAGTTATGGCTTCTTGAAAAAGCTGAACAGTAAGGCAAAATGTGAGAAAAGGAAGAAAAAAGTAATGTACATGGCCCATGAAGGGAAGAAATAGAGAGGAGGACTGGAGGAAGTGTGTGTGTGTGTGTGTGTGTGTGTGTGTGTGTGTGTGTGTGTGTGTGTGTGTGTGTGTGTGTGTGTGTAAAGGGCCTGTGGATGAAACAGTAGGCAGTGCCTAGGGCTCCATTTTACATAAGTCCAGTTCTGTACAGAGTTGTTGTAATGTATTGTTGTTGCAACTAAATGCCAGTAACTGTGAATGTCTTTTTGTGAGATGGACCAACATAGTGAGGTACACAGGTCTGTTGTAATGTAAGAGCATTGTAGCTACAGGTCAGTTTATGTGTTCTACTAATCCTAAAAATTTACAGTACAAACTAAATGGTTGCTTAGTAGGGGTGGCAATGACAGGGTGATCCTTAAGACTGAAAATACCTACAGGGGTACCAACTTGACATTTGCTGGGGCCCCCAAAATATTAACACTGGCTCTGTCTGCTTTTCAGCCAAGGCTCTATCATCAGTGCAGCAACACAATGCTGCCTGGCACACAAGCCTGTCACTGAACTCAGGTCACTTGGGCTGTGGTCAGGGCTTTGTCACTGTACATCACCAGCATAGGAGAAGCTGTACCTTGATATTGTCATGCATTTGAAACACTGACATACCATCTGTGTTATGTGAGCTGGAAAGTAGAGTGTGGCCTGAGCTTGTTGGAGATGGGTAAAAGTGCATGTGGTGGTGACCAGAGACAATAATGAGGGAAAAGAGCTTTATTGATCCACAGGTTTAGTTGTCAAAATTAAAACTTACTGGCCTACTGCAAATGCACAGATATATATATATATATATATATATATATATATATATATATATATATATATATATATATATATATATATAGATATAGCTATAAATATAGATATAGATAGTACATATTAGGATTATTCATAAAGAAAGATAATAGCTGATTTATTCTGATGCATAATTTATCTGTCACATTTTTCTATCACTAATATATATTTTTATTATTGGGTTTCTCATTCTATTACCTTTTCTTGGGCTGCTTTCCAGTCATAGTTTTTCATGTAGAACCACGTCAGGTATTATCTTACAGAAATAGTTGAGGTCACTACTAAGTAACCTGTAAAACACACACACACACACACACACACACACACACACACACACACACACACACACACACACACACACACACACGTGTGTGTTTGTGTATGTATAATGGTAATGATAATTCCTAAGGCCTTTTCAAATATTTCAAGTTTTCCAACTTTCTGTTTTTTACAATAACACATTTTTGTACCTCTACAAACTGCGTCGTGACTTGTTCAAAAGGTATAAAATTCAGCACTGTGCTCAAAGATCTGATTACTGCCTGGTTTCAAGTCTGATACTTACATTGACTTCATTTGCACTACATGTGAAAATAAGCAGTTAGTGTAAAACACGCAGTCACTGCTGAAGAAATCTGTGTATTTACTTAATGAAACTAACAGTGTCAAATTGGTTAATTGTCAGGACATTCTGAACTAATTATTCTCTGTGTGTAGCTTTAACTTGAGGTCCATCTTTACAGAGTATTTTTTATTTTCCTATGGTTAAGCAAGGTAATCAGTTTAGAGTTATAGTATGATTTATCAATCAGATCCTGTTATAAACAATGAAACTAACAGTCCCAGTTTCATCAGGTACGGGCTGAAAAAAAAAACAGGTGCCTACCATACCTGTCAACCTCTTAATGCAAGAAATCTGGACAAAGCCTGACAAAATGTGGGGCAAAGACCCAAAAATAGGAAAAGGTTTTAAATACTGCTCTTATAAACTTAGAAAGTTGCTAGAATAACAGAGTTTGTGTTAACACACATTTTCTGAAGGTTTAGAAGTCTAAAACTTAGCTGTCATTATTTTAATGACTTCAGTCCTCAGATCATACTAGTGATTTGCTAGAAAATCACACATTTTATGAGAAATAGACCAAAAATATGAGGCAAAAATCCAGACAGTTGAGAGGTTTGGTGCCTACATATTTCCCCATTATCAGTTAGTATGTAAATACTGAGTAAGAGATACCAAGCGCTTTTTCTTTTTTTTTTTTTTTTTTTTTTTTGTTGGCTGCTGCTCGTCTTGCAGCCAACAAGCGCCATACCATATTGGCCACCTTGTTCTTCCAACCACAGTATAGTTCATAGGTTCATAGGCAGGTACTAGGCTATCGGCCCAAGGGCCTACACAAACTTAGCCAGCAAGGTTTCATAGCTTACGCCACCCAAGAAAGTTATTTTCCTGTGCTACTGTCCAGCAGAGACACAGAAGTGATCCCCGGGGTGTATTCCCTATTTCCCATCCACTCATCAAGATTTTTCTTGAAGTGTGCTAATGAAGAACTTTGCTTGACATAGATGGGTAGCTTGTTCCAGAGTATAGGAAGTCTCTGGGACAGCAATCTATCCCTCCAGCATGTCCTGTTTATTGTGCTGACAAGGTTTAGGTCCCCAGAGCGTGTAGCTCGGAGGGATTGGGATTTCTTTAGGTGTAGCATGTCCAACAGCTCTGGGTTTGACATAGCTTTATATGTTAGGGAGAGATCACCTCGGAGTAAGCGATATGCTACGGAGTATAGCTGGAGTTTTTTGAGGCGGTCAGTGTAGGGCATTTGTTTGAGGCCAGTAATCCTCTTTGTGAGGTACTTCTGTGGCCTTTCCAGCTGCTGCAGATGTCTTGTGAGGTACATTCCAAAAGGGGCATTGTACTCTATAATGGGTCTTATGAGTGATGAGTAGAGGGGAACAATGACCTCTTTTTTTCTGGATGAGAAACCTTTTGTGATGAGGTATGCCATGTAGAAGGATTTCCTGACTACTGTGGCGATGCGACTATCAAAGGAGAGACTACTGTCCACCTGGGTCCCAAGGTCTCTTATCACGCATTCGTGTTAAGTAGATTGCTGTTGGATGACAGGAGAGGAATGCAAGGCCCAGGAATATGGCTATCATGTAGCAGGCATTAGAATATTTTTTTTAAACATTACAGCCTCCCTGTTGGTAGAGAAGTGACATGCAATGCTTGCTTCTACACTGGGCCTTTGTGAGGCCTTCACCCCACCCATGTCTCTAAATACAGTTTATGTACTCCTTGGCAACATCACGCCACCTATCCATTGTGAAATTGCTGCAATCCTAGGCCTTCCCATAGGTGGAACTCTTGCAGTGGGCCTCCAATTACATCACCCTACTCCAACCTGCTCCTTTAACACCTGGGTTGCTAATAGAACTCAGGTTATTCGGGGCATAGTCAAGATCAAACCAACTATGCCACAGAGCTGCAAAGTAAGCACATTTTGAAAACAATATGAACACATATGTGAAAATATGAGTATTCAGTTAACATTATTTAATGAGACAAAAAATATAATTCTCTTTAATGACAAAACTTAGCTTACATTCAGACTTGCTCATACTTATATATTTTTCAGATAATTGTGTTTATATTTTTCCATATTTTCATGCTTTACACCCTGAGTTTTGCAGTGAAATGCATTTCAACTCAAGTATTTATACAAATAGTGCATTTCAGAATAAAAAAAGAATTTAATGAAGCAAATTAACATTTAAGGGATATGATGGGTCACTGCTACAGCATGCCTTCCTCTGACCACATGCCAGCTTTTAGCAATAACTGACTCCTGACACCCTTAAGGGAAATAGCATCTGTTTCTGTGAGTACCCCAACACCATCACTGTGAGCACCATTACCTCAGGAGCTGCAGTATGTGTTGATGCCCCATCACTATCACCACCAGCAACCATCTGGAAGGCTCACTGTCTGTGGACATCCTATAGCTATCACTAGAGAACCTCCAAGAGACCAGTGTCTGTGAGTACCACAGCATCATCACCACCCTCTTAGGTGGAGCAGTGTCTGTGGCTGTGGGCATCCAAATGTCATTACCCCTGTCACTCCAAGAGCACCATTGTCACTAGGCAACCCATTAGCACCACCTTCCAACAGAAGTAGTGCCTGTGCTTCAGGGCACTACAGCACCATTGTCACAACAACCCTAGGAAGAGAAATGCCTTGTATGCATCAGCATATATATAACCGGTCAGTTTCATGCATGAGGGACAGAAGTCATTCACAGAGGCCTCCTTCTCCACTGCCGTCACTAAACAAAAAGCACTGCTGAACTTACAGGATAAAATCAGCAGATCACATGATCATCAGCGTATTTCAGAGTGGCATGGTCTTAAGCTGGAAATGAACACTGGTGCTGTTTTTGATATTATGTTGTAAGTCTTTTTATATATGGTGACCATCTGTTCTGAGCTGTATGAAAACATTTATATTAAAAGAAGCCTAACACATTTCATGTTATCTATATTTTTGCTGCATCTGAGCACCTGCCTTGCTCTTTCTTCTTGTGCTAAGCTTTAACATAAACAAATATACTGTATGAGTCAAAGGAATAAGAATCCTTCTAGGCTAGCCTGCAGGTGCAGAATGAAAGCTTCGGCATGAAGAAATTAACAAAAGGTATAATGAAAGAATAATACTTGGAAATAACAGTGAATAGCAATAACAGCAGTGAGGCATGTCAAAGGTTATTAACAGAATGTTATTATATAAAATGCTTCATAACACAAATTGCTATATTATGCAGAAAAAGAGGTATTGAATTTGGCCACTAGTCATCACTGAGTTTTATTTTAATTTGGTCTTCAGTACCACTACATTTTTCAAGGTCCATCCACATGATGTACCAGGACTAAATATGTGTCGATCCTGTATTCTGTCATATCAAATCCTGACATTGGTGTTACGGTCTACTACTGTCCCATGACTGCAGCCTAAAGTGTTAAATCACAAAATTGAGAACATAGTCACTAATCCTGACACAACAGTTTTCCCGTCCTTTCACTTATAGCTACTGGTCATTAAATGTCCACCTCCCAGCCTACTCACGTGTCACCTCCCTGTCCTGAAATATGCCAGTTCCTAGTCCTGCTAAGTGACAACTCTCAAACCCATCATGCATCATTTCCAAGTCCCATCATATATCAGTCCCCAGTCTCATCATGTGGACTAACTACTCTGGATCTCCAAAAGTACTTTTTCACTTTGATTGCCTTCTGGAGGTGCATGTGACCTTCCACGTATGAGCAGCCTCCTGATCATGAGGTACACTGCTTGTAGCATAGAGCTCTTCATGTTGCAGTGAGCCAGGATGCTTCTCTTTCCCAGGATATATGATCTAATGTCAGTCACTCAGTCCCAACCTCTGCTACCCAGTCCACCTGTGCTGCTACTCTAACATGGGTCCATCTGAGTCCAGAAGAGGCTAAGGCTGGTCTAGTATACCCTGTGAATGAGGAAAGGTTCTGGTGGCATCAGATGGTCATCTGCGGGGAAGTTTATAAAAAATTATAGGACTTAAACATATTAAGTAGAGCATGCTTGATAAACAAAAAAAATGATGGAACTCTAAATAAACCCTCATTCAGGAATGAGCTCATTCCTACAACTGAATTAAAAGCCTTTAAGTATTATAAGAAGTTAAACAAAAAAAAATTATTAAAAACATATCTATATCTTTGCCAACATAGTGGTGCCAAAGATGCACTCCTGCTGCAGAGTGCTCGATTCTCTAGTTTGTTTTCTGTATGGGGTATCTTCTGTGCAGAGTCTGCATGTCCTCCCTCTGTTCATGTGGGTTTTTGACAGGTCGCTCTCCTTCCACTCACAACATAAATCATGCTGTAGGTGAAATGGTGAATCTCCAGTTTCATGGAGACATGCATCATCTTATGTGTGTCTGGAGCATATGTGCATCCTGAGGTAGACTGGTGTCTTATACAGTATTAGTTTCTCTGCCTTGTGCCCACTGAGTGCCAGGATAAATTCTGGCTCCTGTATAACCTTCTGCTGGATAAAGTGGATATTGGACTGGACAATGAAAGAATGAAAATATGTTTTCATTTAAAAAAAACATCCACTGCACGGCACAGGTGTAATATGTGAGGCAAAACAATGTGCCATTAAAGAAAGTAAGAATATTAATGTTGTTATCAGCAAGCCTGTTGTTGAAGGAAGAGGAGGAAAAAAATACCTTCAAACATCATTTAGAATGGTAGAGCCTCTGTTTGCTGACTAACAAAGTTGAGTTAACAGACTTATTGAATCGCAAGTCTTTCTAAACAAAATAATAAATATCTCAACTATAATAGTAAAGCAATGGTCATAAACTCAGGAAATGCCACAGACTCCAGAACATGCCAGTTAAAGCCATAATTCTAAAATTTATCTAAACAAGGCTGACTAAGGTACCATCAGTAAGAAAGGTCACCGTAAAACTTTTTTTTTTTACTGAAGCTTTTTCTGGTAAACAGGCATTGCCTTCTCGTGGGCTGTTTACATTTGTTGGAATGAGTATGTTCTTGAAAATTTTTCTCAGTTTCTTAAGTTTTCACTGCTGAGTAATCTAATTGCATCCATTTTTAGCTCACCTATACATGGACAGCAAGCTTGGGTACCAAGTCCAAAAATTGCTATCACAGCATCCTGTATATTAATCTTACTGCCTCAGACATTTTTTTTTCTGGTAGATACTTTAAAAAAAGCCTACTAACATGGGGAATTAAAAGTAATCACATAACAGAAGTTGACATCATCAGACATAGAAAAGTCATTACATAAAGACAGCTCTACATGCTATGAGGAACTAAAAGTGTGCAATTCATAGCACATTCTTTGATGGTACAGTAACAGGTGTAACAAACAGGTCAATAACTGAAAGCTGTCTAATGGTGTCATAATATACATAATGTGCTAAAGGAATAACTGAGAAGTCCATATCCCACCTTATCAACAAATGCAGACAAACGGCAGGGCAGAACATCTCAGATGTTGTTATACAGCCCACAGTAACCCATATTAGTAAGCTGTTTTAATGGGACCAAGAGATACACCTATGATAGTCTCATAGTTTTGACCTGCTGTTAGAGAAACCCTTAAGGTTAAACTAAAATGTTTGCTGTGACTGAACTGTATATTTATTTGTCCAGTTTTTTTATAAGGCTCATGTGGTATCATGTCGGTTTTCAGTTTGCAAAATGCAGCTTGTTCATAGCTTACTACCTTAACTGGTAGGTCATGCTGCCGGCTTAGCACTACTCAGACTTACTGCTAAACTCAGCAGAATATGGCCATTCAAATCTCTGCATTTCTACTTGGCACAATTTATGATCCCATGTCTGACAGTAAGCACAGAGGATTAAACGTATGACCTGACAACTCGCTGCTTCCTGTATTCCAGGGTTTGATCCAATCAGCCTCTGTTTACCAACTAATTGATCCTGAACAAATTACCTAACTAGACAACATTCCCAGGTAGCCACTGAAAAGGGGCAGTTCTGTCCAGTGGGCTTACTCAGTTGATAAATAGATAAAAAAATAAACCTCAGGTAGCAGTGTATCCTGTACCATGCTTTTAAGTGCTTGTTTCGCCCACCTAGTCAAATGTTTTCTCCCACAGTCTCACCAAGTATGCATTCTATCCAGTTGTCCATGTCTTCTGACATCACTAAATGCATATTGTACCCAGCTACCCATATATGCTGACCTATACCATCGCTAAGTGCACACTCTGACCAGCAACCTATGTGTCTGTTCCCATGCCCCAAATGCATGTTCTGCACAGCTAGTCATGTTTTGTGCCCTACACCCTCACCTAGTGTAAGAGCTCCCCATCTATTCCACTCCTAACAAACTGTAGTGTGTGTTATGACCATGCACATGCATGTTTTCCTATGAACATTTCAGTCCTTGCACTAATACACTAGGAAGGTCACATATAATACTCTATAACCTTGTGCCCCATCACAAACTAACATACCTAGCAGCACAGACAAACCAGAAATGGTTAAACCAATTTGATCATCCATTGTGCAGTAGCACTGATCTGCCCCAACCCAAGGGTGGTTACATGCCCTGTTAGGATAGAGTAGGCAGTGTTCTTCCAGCTGGTTCATGACCACAGACCTATCACACGACTGATCTCCTGAGCCTTGTTCAGTCTCTAGTCTAAAATCATGGCCCTTCTCTAAACACATACCTTGTACCATTACTCTAAGCCAGTTTCATGAGTGTAAACAGATGTATGATTTGACCTCTGACCACAGAGCTGTCATATGCCCCATATGCCCCATCAATGCTTCTGTCTGACTAGTGACCAGAAAACCATCACTTGTCCCATCATGCTTCTGTATGGCTAGCTATCAAAGCACTACTAAAGCTCATTCTCTGGTTGTAGCAGTATTCCTGCTACTGAAGTTTAGCGGAAAGTGTTTGTCAAATAAGAAGAGGGGCCTGTCAAAAACAGTGTAGTAGGGCACGTCACAGAAGGAGAGATGTCAGCAGTCCTGTACCTCGAGCAGTTAATGGCTCATAGTCCCGAGACCTCAATAGAGCAATTTCTTTGCCACAGTTAAGTCTAGGAGTCTTTGATGTAGCATGTCCTTTTCTGAAGCATGTGCAAGGCAACTGCAAAGCCAGAACAGAACGACCACTCCGACAAGCTAAGCATGGCATTCGGGTAATTTCCTGAACACCTGAAAGGTGGAGAAGAGAGTGTTACATCAAACAAGATATATACTGCATTTTGACTGAAAACAATTACATTAACATTCCATGTCAAAGCTGAAATACTCTTTGTGGGCAAAATAAAGAAATGAAAAATTAGACTTTGAGTATCTCATATTTAAATATTTTAGTGAGGTGAATTCTTCTTTTGAATGATATCAGGAAGGGCTGAGGTTATGTCACAGGCAGCTCCTCCATGTAGATACATTTTTGTTTACTTTGCACAGCATTGCTGAATGGTACAGCTAACCCACATACAGATTTTTGGATATGAAGCAAAGTAAAACCAGTTCCTACTTACTGAAATGCTAGTCTCTGAATGCCAACATTTTATATTCCACGTTCTGTTTTGTATTTCTTGTAATTGTAGTCAATCAATTTATTTTCATTGATTTTATGACGTATAAATGACTGGTAAAGTAGTATGACATTTTGTGCACCACAGCCATGGCCTTTCTTCATAACTGGCTAAGATAGCTTATCACATGCCTACTACAACACAGTTATTTGCACATGCCACAGATTATATCACACATGACCACAGTAGTGATACAGTTCTGTTAATGCAGAGTTTGCCTAATGTCCATAGAACTTAACACAAAAATACATATACAGTTGTATAATTACATAATATGCAATGATAGTTACAAATTTGCTGTAAATTAAGAATACTGCTGGGTGTGGGATTCAAAAGGATGCAGCAATGAGTACTGATGAGTACTGACAGGAGTGTGGCACAGAGAGATACAGCAATGTGTACAGCTGAGTACTGCCAATAGTGTGGGAAAAAGTGGTACAGCGCTGAGTATAGGTGAGTGCTTCCAAGTGTGTGGTACATAGGGGTACAGCAATGAGTACAGATGAGTACTGCCAGGTGCATGGCACAAAAGGTTACAGCTATGAGTACAGAAGACTATTACCAGATGTGTGGCACAAAGGGGTACAACAGTGAGTAGAGATGAGTACTGCCAGGTACAAGGCATGGAGATGTACAACAATGAATATAGATAAGTACTGTCAGGTGTGAAGCATAAAGGAATACAGCAATGAGTATTGATTAGTACTGCCAGGTGTATGGCATAAAGGAATACAAAGGAGTACAGCAATGAGTACAGCTGAGTATTTCCAAAGGGGTACAGTAATGAGCATGGACATCTTGAATTTGATTAGCAGCTCAGGTGCTAAAGGAGCTCATGGGGAAAGATGAGGTAGTACCTGCTCAACTCTCTCAGGAGGGAGAATTGGGAACACGTCTGTAGGGTGCACACTCTGCTTTACAATACCTTGCTGTAAGGTGACACTTGCTGCCAGGTGGGATTGGGAGGGGCAGAGTGTTATGAGAGTAATGTCTCTCAGGGAAATGGATAGCACTCTTTGCTAAAGGGCCTTTACATGCCTTCCTTTGAGTGACTACAGGTATGTACAAGGGATATATCAGTATAATTAAACAGAAAATCCTGATACACCAGATGGTTAATAGCATCACTCCTTGTGGTCAACGCTCACTCCAAGGGGAAGGAATGAATGAAGTAAGCTCAGGAGAAACTTGATAGTAAGACAGGGGGACCAGGGCTAATAAAATGCAGCGATACTTTCCTTTGTAAACAGCAGGCTCAGATGAAGTCACAACAAATGAGATATTGAAAACAGTGTTTATGACTTATTCTGAAAGCTCTTAATTATCTGAAAAAACATTAGAGATTTCTATCAAACTGAATTAAGTTTTGTAACCAGATGGTCACAATGGCTTTTGACAGAGGTGCCCACTTTACAAGTAAATGCAGATCAGGAAGCTTCTACAGCTTAAATCCAGTGATGGTATTCCATGGCCTATGTTTATTAATTTTATATTATGGTGAAATATTCAGAGTTATACCTGAAAATGTTTGTTTTGAAGCTGTCATTGCCTCTCTGTCAGATTCACAGTGGCTCACCAAGCCACAAGCAGCCACTTGAGTGCAAAGTCCTAAGCAGGTCTACTTGCATTCTGACATACCTGTTAATTACCTAGCACCATGCCTTGTATCAGTTATATTTATGAACAGTTAACATGTTATAATAGAGAACATGGCAATCAGCAGTTCTAGAGGTGCTGGAAGCTTGCATTAGAAGTGACTTCAACTAGAGCTGGCAGACTGTTGTGGATGTAGTGTGTACAGCCAAAGGTAATACAAGTTTTCACCACACTTATCTGAAGCCAGAAGTGACAGAAGCTTGCACTAATAGTACATGCAGTCAGGGGATAAGCTTAGCTTGCACTAGTATTGTGCACAACCAGAGGTGTGAGAAGTTTGTACTTGCAGTATGCACAGTCAGAAGTGACAGAAGGTTGCACTGTCAGTGTTCACAGCCAAAGGTAACAGACATTTGCACGGTCAATATCTAAAGCCAGAAATGACAAAAGCTAATTCTTGTGATGTGCACTGTGAAAGGTTAATACAGCATGTGCAATCAACAGACAAAAGTGAAAGAAGCCTGCAGTAGCAGTGGTGCACAAGAAACTATGTGTGTACAGTCAGAAGTCACAGAAGCGTGAAGTAATAGTAGTGCACATACCCAGACATGACATGGAATTACAATAATAGTTCATGTCACCAGAGAGGGAATGACCATGAAGCACTGCTGCATAAACAAAGGTAATACAATGGTTCCACAACTATTGTTTGTTGACTGGAGAGCAATTCCCCAAAGTTCCATCTGGTAGTCATCATTCAGGTGTTTCATGTCTCCAGACTATGATTTGTTGGTGATCACTATACAATTTAGTTACCAGACCAAGGTTTAATGAAGTTAGCCCTGGTATTCAGGTCCTCCACAACTGTAGACCAAACATGAAAAACTCATGTTCTAAAAATCACAGTCAGTGGGTGAAAGTCATTCAAGCCATTGGCAGATGAGCATCACACAGGGTTTCCACTCCCCCAAGCTATATTCTGATAGTGTTTACAGTGAGCTTGGAGTCCTGAATTTAGGGCTTGATAGAATTCATGTGGGGGTCAGGTTATCCAAATAACATTAAGATGATTATTTCAGTGTCCAGATCCTCCTTGCATCCCCGCTTCTACATACACACATGCACGCATACACCAAACTACAATGTGATGCTGAACCTTTCAAGATTCAGGGTCACCAAAGTGCAGCCTCATGGTGGGAGTTCTGGTGTTTATGATCCCAAACTACAACAAAGTAGTGATTCCTTTTGGCCTCAGGTTAACTAAAGTACAATCCAGTGGGTCCTTGCAAATAAAAGTTGAGGGTGGTTTAGTGTAAAGGTTAAGGTCCCAGAAATAACTCAGTACTCAGAAATTACAACAAAAACCCTTCTTCAGTGTTCACTGAAGATGTGACACCAGTTTTGACTCTATCCATTTCAGCGTCCCAAAAAAACAATCACTCATGCATCAAAAAAGAACTCCCTTACATCATTACCACCTACTTAGAAATCTAACAGCCAATTCAAACAAAGGCGCCTTCACTGCAGTTCCATAAAATAATATTATATGTGCACACACTCTCTCTAAACCTAAATACGGGTTTGCATGCTTGATTGTGGAGATGCAACCATATATCTGGGTTTGGATTATCAAAGTATATGAAGCTGCCCTCCTGTGTAAGTACAATCACCATTACAATCATCATAACCTTTGAATCACAAAGCAACTACAAGAGAATATTTTACTATAGTACAAGAAATAGCAAAATGACAGAAATCATTGCCTAGATTGACACAGGAGCCATGCAGGTTGTCTGTCAAACTAGACAAATGGTAATTTTGTCTATATCTTTCTTGGAAGGGGAAGATAAAGAAACAGAAAAATTATTCTATCTTCAGACATAAATAAATCCTTGTATTAGGTGTTGCAGCTTTCCAGTCTGACTCACTTCATAAAAACAGACATTTATGAAGGTTAAGTCTAAAGTTCTACTACCCATATTTAGACTACAATCACACCTGGATCTCATATGGCATGGAAGTCATAGCATTGGATGAAGGAATACATTTTTTTATTTAACATTTGTTGACTGGGAAAGTCCGACTAGGTCAATGCCTGTTTTCAGTGGAGGCCCAGAGAAATGTTCTGGACATATGTCTTTGGAATGTGGGAGGAAATCCGCATGAATGCAGGGAGGACATGCAGACTCCACACAGAAGGCACCCCCGCCAAAAATCAAACCGGAGAACCTCCTGCTGTCAGGCGACAATGTTAACTGCTGCACCATTGTGCCACCCAAATATCCCCACATCATAGATAAATAGATAAAGTCCCAACTATGATCCAGGTGACCTGATTTTGAGTAGCATCCTAAGCACTGGAGGAGCAGGTGGGTGGAGAGTGGTGTTGGCAGCTAATGCTGTCTTCGACATTCAGGTGTCAGTGGGCATGCAAATTAGCTGGCAGGTGAATGGGTTAGGCTAATTATAAGCCAAAGTTTGAGCCTGCTAAGAATGATGACTGTCAATTGACTGTGGTCACCAACTTGGACAATAAGAAAAAAGTTATCAGAAGGCATTCCCCTCTGAAGGGAGGAGATTCTTGCCATGGGGTGATATGAGATAGTAAATACAGGAGGATAAAGGGCAACAAATGGGTTTGTGAAGTACCTGGCCTGATGGTCAGAGAGATCCTGGAGAAAAATAATTGAATAAAAATTAAGTAAATTGTATCTCTGAATTTTTTGGTTGACATGTTAAGGGTTCATCATCACGTTAATGCAGATACTGTGAAATGATAAGGTTGTAAGAAATACATTATTATAGTTCTCCATTGTTTCCACCCTTATAAAGATCTGTTAGATGCAAATTCTCTCTACCCAGACCCTCAGGTACCTGCACCCAAAAAAAGGCAGACAGACTGCAGAGTGACCCTACAAAAAGAAGGGATTAACTGATCTTAAGGATGATCTTGTCAGTTTCAGTACTTTTCATTACCATGAAATCATTCTTTCCACTAGCTTTTCTTCTTTCACTAGACAGAAACCATAACAGTCTTCACTTCTTCCAGTCTGGCAATCAAGAGACTTAATTACTTATCTCTCATGGTATCACATTAGCATTCCAGCCTCAGGTTACTGCAGGAAAGAATCCTGCCTCTCTTAGATAACAATATGAAAGGAAAGAAACTGAAAACAAAATAGCTGATCAACTAGGGATGTACATGATGAAGCATGTTTACAGTTCCTTGAATGCAGCATCCAGAGCTTCAACCTCTGGAGTAGTTTTAAGACATGGCTGGTTTAGGACTGAGACATGAAGGCCCAGCCTTGGAATGTTCCTGTGGCAATTGATCCCTTATCTTATAAGGCAGCTGATTATATTGTAACCAATTTAGAGAAAAACATGAAAACTGCAATTGCTGATAAACAGGTTTTCTATGAAATTTCTCCTCAATATTTTAGGATGCGTCTATCAAATAAAATACTTTTTCCATAGGGAACAACTTTGTACGGCACAATATTACAAGCAAAAGAAAGCTTCTTCCCGTTTCTCTACATCACCTTCCTTTTGGAGAAAAAACAAGCATCATTAACAACAACAACAACGACAAAGTAAATTCTGGTGACCTTAGCCTGGATCTTCTTATCCACAGCCACTTATCCACAGAAGGAGGGTTTTCACTTTTACAACACAAACTGGAAAGATTTTCGTACACACAAAAGGGAGTTGCAGACATTTTTTTTACTGTAAAGAATTTGTAAACCATCCTGCATCACTTCTCCAAACAGTGGGTCCCAGGTCATCAGAAAGAAATAGGCTTTTATTGCTGAATCTTTCTGCCCCCCCCCAAAAAAAAAAAACAAATCTGGAGGCAAGTGTTACAGCTTCCACTCTGAATCATTTAAAAAAAAAAAAGAAGTTTCATAATGGTGACTCTAAAGATTCTACTACTTTCAGGGAACAAGGTTCATTTTTTGCAACTTTAGATATACAGAATGCAAATGTTTTCCTTTTAACCGAGCTGTCTTAAAATAAATATCCAAGATTCCAAGTAGTAGATTTCAGCTTCCAGTTTGCAACTCTCTCATTTGAATTATCCACAGCCCCATGAGTATTTAGAAAATATTTACAGCTAATGTTTGCAAATGTGATATATATTTACCCTTTCTTAATGACAGTCTGATGGAAACTCAGACACAGGAACTTATGTAGTAGCTGGCAATAAAGATTGTTGAATTATTTCACTCTCTGAGCATAGCCACGGAGTACAGTCTTGTTTAGTTCTAAACAAAACAATGACTTCTAAGGGGAAGTAATGGGCCCAGCAAAGATGAGGTTTATCAGCTCAAGACAAGAGAAAACAGATCATATATTTCAAAGGATAGTAAGTCAATTGTCAGTCACAGCAACAACACAATACCTCAGAGCTCTGAAGCACATTTCCTCCTACATTCTAGTGATTCCCGATGTAAGATTGCAGATGAAAAAATCATTGTGAGATATTACGAATTTCTGGAACTAGACAGCAGAACTGCAGTAATAAACGAAGCAAAGGAAGAGAACGGTAGCAAAAGCTGCAAAAACTATCAACAGTAACGTTACTGTTTCTACAAAACCCTCAGCATTATTCAGCAAAAGATTCCTTGGATTGTGATTAGAGGGCCCACTTCATGAATCTCTTAGTTGAGTGCTACAGGTCTCCTTGGAAAATATCTTTACCCAGTAACAGTGACGTTAGCTAGAGTTTGTGCTGTCTGGGGCTGTCTGAGTTTGCTGCTCCTGCCCCATCACAAAATTATGCTCAAATGGGGCCCCCCATACACAGCCCTTCCTGCAGTCATTCCAGTGTCCCATTACTTGGCTATTTCTCCCCACTTACCAAAAACACTGTAATGTGCATAATGCTTTATGCTTTACTTCTACAATAATTATTTGGATTTCATTTAAAACTTTTATTTTAAATTTTATAGCACAAACTCTGACAGACATCTGCAAAACAAAGCAATACAGTTTTACAATGAAAACAGACTTAACATTAAAACTGCTCTGCCCTTGAAACTCACATTAATTGAAACAGCATTGAAACTCACATTTAAAGAAAATGCATCTGGTCAGTGGTAGATAAAGTTTACCTTTGGGCTATTTTCAAATCATAGGCACCTTGCACTCATATTTAGTGCCATGCAAACATACATGTGTTCTTTGATTCACTATCCTGATTATATTAAATTACATCTCTTGTATACACACTTGTTAGACCATGTTTTAAATTTATTGCTTTGAACATTTTTCTAGTAATCATTGAAACAAAATGTATGATCCAATAATGACAGAACTGTCCAATTCAGAACATTTCCATCATAAAGGTCTACTGAAACGTCTGTCATTACAACCCACCAATGTCAGTAAACATGCACAATCTCTGTAGAAGTAAAAGTCATCTAAATAATTCAACATTAAACAGATCTGTAACTAATGAAGAGGTTGCTGTAGCAAATAACTTTATATTTCATTGTTTCATCTAGAAATAAAGTGCCTGTTACCCTTGAAGAATAAATTGTCTAGGTTACATTAAAAAATGAGAAGCTAGTAATATTGCAATATGGAACGGATGGCAAACTGATAACAGGTTCATAGTTACTAGTTATCTCCTCCAAAAGAGGGCATTCTCAGGACTGCAACATCCACCCCCTTTAAAGTACAGCATAGTAATGTATCAGCGATCCATCTACATACTGTGGGAGTAGAACTAACAGCCTTCTGCATCAAAAGCATGCATGCTACCTGTTGTGCTACTAACAATACAAACAGACTTGGCATAAGCAGCACTAAAAATCTCTTCCCCTGAAGCTCTTAGCTGCTTGCAACATCTACTTGACATTCAACTATATCTCTCACCTTTGCAGCACAAGAAATCTGGAATTTACTGGGGGAAGCAAAGGCCCAAAACTGGGGACACATTTTTAAACATTGCTTGTATAATATTTGAAATTTGCTAGAATAAAATGTTTTGTGTTACCATGCATTTACTGGAAAATAGGAAGACAAACTTAAATGGCTATCATTATTTAGTGAATTCATTTCTCACTGATTTGCCAGAAAACCACAAATTTTAAGGAACAGACTAAAAGTATAAGCCAAACATTCTAGACATTCTGTGAAAATCTGGACAGTTGGGAGCTATGGACTCAACTCCTTGCATCACAAGTGGTAGTCTGGATAGAGAATTCAGGCTCTTGTTTCTTTTACCTAAGGTACTGGGTTTGAGCCTGAGTAACACTAACCATGAGGTATACCTAACTGGGGCATTTGATTTGAATGGCAGCAATAAGAAACAGAAGCATGTACTGTAAAATGTAAAATTGTGTGCAGGCGTCTAGGTAGAATATTTATACGACAATGCACATGCACAGACGTGATGCGACTGGAGCAGCTACAGGACTGCTCTTAAAGAAGAACGCCTTTAAAAAACATTTTTTTTAAATGAAACTATTAATATAAATGAGACAGTCCCAAAAGTGCCGCCCAGGGCAGACCTCCCCTCTCGACCCCCGCTTAGCTACGCCACTGCACAGCAATAAATTAAGGACAGTAATTGACAATACATACTCTAGTCTCAGAGTAAGTAGGGTTAAACAGAAAGGCCTCCAGAATTTGCTTTCAGGCGTTAATATGTTTGAAAATATCGAAGTATAATTCACAGTAGAAAAATGCTTCGGTTGCAACTCCCTGGAATTCTTTCACTGTACGAAACTTAGAAACAACTGGAATCTTTGTGTCTGTAATATTCTTCACTGTGGCCATATTAGCTGAAAAGTCCGAAAGTGTACATTGTAGTAATTTCTACATATCTCTGGGGAAAAGCTTTAGTATGTAACTCTTTAGTTTTCTTTAGAATACTGTTCTTTTTGCATTAAAATGTGATGTGAATAAACAAGCTGTGCTGCAAATAAAAACCCATGAGTAACTGCGGTGGTGGTGCTGCGGTGGCGTTGTCACCTCACAGTAAGACGTTGTCCTGTTCGATTCTCAGCTAAAGCGTCTTCTGTGTGGAGACTTGCATGAATGGGTGTACCTTCGTTGAAGGTTGTGTGTCAGGGCTGGCAACTGGGCACGTAGAAAATCTACTGCCAATCATTAGCGGACCGGAGTTCCGCTGTGGCGACCCCTAACCGGGAAAAGCCGAAAGATACAACAACAACAAGTGGTGCATGAGCTTTGATTGTACAAAAGAACAATGCCAGTTATCTATAGGCCAGGAGCATTTGCAGCAGCATAAAGGAGACATTCTCAAATAGAAATGGAACTGTCAAGCAATGGAGTATGTATATGAGAAATTCTGTGAATATCTGTATGATAAAGACATGCAGTTATAAACAGACCACAAGCCCATGCAAAGCATATTTAGAAGCTCTTTGCACAAGGTTACTCTGAGACTGCAGAGGATGTTACTCAATGTACAAAGATATGACCTGAAAATAAAAGATATGCCAGACAAGGAACTTTATATAGCAGATATGTTTTGTAGCACACAATTGCCATAAAAGAATGAAGAACTGTTGGAGAAGAACTAGAGATTTTGTGGGAGCAATTCTGCAGTTAATGATTACTGGAGAAAGTAAAAGAATTTCAGAGATTTACTGAAACTAACTCAGAAATGGGTTGCTCCAGTTACACAGAGGGTTACAACTCTGACTAGGACACAGCCTACCATGGTACGATTAGCAGTTTTGGTGATAGATATAGTTGCAGGGGTGGGACAGGTATTGTCACCCTGGAGAGGGCTGTCTTGAGGGTGCTCCCCACATGGCCCTAGTGGAGGCCAGGGATGCGTGAAAAAGGGGGTGTAGTCCAAGAGGAATTAGAGTGGGACATTGACTGAACTGTCACAAAGGTGGGGTGATACATCAATATGTCCGCATTGTGTGCCCTTCCTTTGAGTGAGCCAGGAGACCACAGAGGAGGGAGAGTAGAGAAAGGCATAAAAAATCTCCCAGCAGATGGTATGATGGCCAGACCTCCCAGGATGTCCTTCAACTCTGCAACAGCCCCAATCCTTATGCAGAAATTCTGTGGGTGTGGAGAAGGCTGGTAGACCAATTGATGGGTATAGAGCACAGGCATAGGGTGCCATAAAGTGTAGAATGGCGAACAAAAAAAAAATCAAAAATGCAGTTCTTGAAAGATGCTACAAAGAAAGGATGGCTTAACAAAGAAAGAAATCACTATGGAAAAATTTGTTTTATTTTTTTTTCTAGGAAGAAAAACGTTTTGTTTAAGGCTAAATGTTCAGTGTTGACAAAACAGTTCATAATCAGCTAAGAAAACAAATGCTTGACAATATAGCATTGACATCTAGCAATATTAATTACTGCAGCAGGGCTAGCCATCCAGCGGTGTAAACCTTAGCTCTAGATCATTGTCACTACTGATGTGACACCGCAACCCCATGTGCAAAAATGGGAAAAAGGAGTGCTGGATGGATGGACATGTGGATGGATCTAGGAATAGTAAAATGTAAAAACACAGCAGTGTTTGGCTATGAATGCTGAAATAACTCAAGCAGTACAAACCTGTGTCACATGGAATGCATTTAATAACAACATTCCTAAAATATAAATACTAACATTCCCAGTTCCAATTCATCTCTGGAGCAAAGCAAACACATATTTATTCCAGTTCATGGAAGCTACAGTTTAGACCGTACACAAAGAGCTACAATGCTCAGGTTTGACTGCAAGAGAGATCCGGATTGGCTGATCATGCCACCCTGGATGCTTTGTGCCCAGGGGAGTTGCCCATCTTGCCCCACCCTAGCTACACCACTGGTATTATCCTTACCTTTCTGCTGTCACTAAAACCATTTGCTGGTAAATATTCTCATCCTTTTCCACTTTCACTCATCAACAAAACCTCATGATACTGAAACATCTCTATCTGAGGTACCTGCTCCCATCTGCAGAGGGTAATCTGCCCTTTTCTGGAAGGGGAACTATAAATTCTGATTTAGAGGTGCAGATTTTCATTATAACCACTTCACACTCAGCAGCATATCACTCAGTGTGTGCTGGAGATTACAGTCTCTTGAGGTTAAGTAGACAATCATCATCCCCAAATAATAGAGATGCAGCCCTCACATCCTGAGACTGGATGCTGTCCATAACTTGGTTGCACCTTACCCATGGAAATCTAAAACAGGATGGGAGACAAAACAAGTCCTTTATGGAGTCCAATGCTCACCTTAAATGTCTTTGACTTAATACTAAGGCTACAGACACAACTCTTACTCCATAAATAGAGGGTTCAAATGGGGCACAACACTTATCCTGGGATTTTGCATTGTTACAGGACCCTTAAGCCTTTTTAGGGCACATGGTCATAAGCCTTCACCAAGTCCATAAAACACATATAATCAATACTGGAAAAAGTTAATACATAATACTGCTAAATTCCCATGACTTCTCCAATATCAGTACAAGGGAAAAGATTTGATCCACTGTTCCATGGCCAGGATGGAATCTGCATTGCTCATCCTTTATCAAAAACGCAACTGTTAGACAAGCTTACCTTTCTAGCATGTTAGAATATGCTTTCCCAGGGTGGCTAAGAAGCAGGATACCATTATAACTGAAATCTTTTGCCCTCCACATTTTTTGAAAATGAGACCTCTACCCCTTTTTGCTCTTCTAGTGGTAGTGTCTTAAACTTTTACACAACATTGAAATGACATGCCATGTCACCTCAAGAAAGTAAACTACCTTCAACATTTCCAGATGGATGTCACCAATTTCTGCAGCCTTGCCAGCAAAAATGTTTACTTACCACAGTGACCTCATCTAGTAAAATGGATCCAGTTCCACTGTCTGCTTTTACCACTGCCTTCAATGTCTCCTTAGAGGAAGATGGATCCACTGGATTCAGACGTTCTTCAAAGTGGTCCTTCTCCCTCTCAACAATATCCCTGGTCAAGATCGGCTTTTCTCCACCAGTGATGTAAAAAGTCGGGACAACATTCCTTCTCCCCCTCTTGTGTCACTGAATAGTTTGCACAAGCCTTTTAGAGGCAATGCAAACACTGATTTGCCATGGCTTTACCAAACTTTCACCATGCTTGGGCCTTCATTTTGGCTACTGCTGCAGTTGCTGTTCTCCTTGCTTTTGTTACCTGACAGTCAAATATGGAGACATCCATTCTAGTATTGCACAAAAATACTTTTTCTTTAGTCTGCCTGGTTTCCTCACTTCTGCTGTCCACCAATTGATCCTAGGGCTACCACTATGATAAGTGCTGACCACCTTTTGGTCACGGTGCCTTGCCATCACCTCAGCTATTGCAGTCTTGAGCAGGGTCATTCAGATTCCACATAGCCAGTCTCCCCAGTTATATATAAAAGTTCTTATGAAGATGGTAACTGAACTCATTGCAGATGGAAGCAACGGCTAGACATTCCTGGGACACTGTTAATACATGTTTGGGTTTTCCGGTCCTGTCCAGCTGATACCTCGGCCATCTGATCCACCTCACCACCAAATGGTGGTCATTTGACAGCTCAGTGCCCCTCATAGACTTAAAATCCAAAAGGTACAGCCTCTGGTCTGATGACACAACTACAAACTCATTCGTTAGCCTTCAGCCTATGGTATTCTGATAAGAAGTACACTTATGAGCATCCTTGTCTTCAAACATGGTATTGATTATGGATAATCCATGATTAATTCACCACTCAAGTTCAGATTAAGCAACTTGCACCACTCAGTCACACCCCTCCATCTTTCCCCACCTGAGTATTGAAGGGTTCTGGTAGAGCTACAGAATAGGTAGGTGGTACCTTATCAAGCACTGCATCCACAGTTTCTACGAAATCTGAATGTAATAATTAGCTGTTATGTGCATGTCCACAACAATTGTCAGAGATTTTTTTTTCTTTATCTCATAATTGCCTTGAGGTGACCCCCTGGTTTACAGATATAAACTCCAAATAAATACCTCCAAGGCATGTTTTTTTTATCATCTCCCACACCTGCCCAGGGTATCCCCTGATGTTGACTTCTGCTCCAGAAACAGTGTTGTGTTCAGAGGTGAAAACAACTAAATTTCGCTAGTACTTTTCACCCTCTTTCTCAATCTGTAGCTCCTTCTCCAGCAGGGAGGTGACATTCTAAGTCTCAAGAACCAGAACCAGTTTCCATTGTAGTGTCTAATCCATTTTAATCCGTCTTGATCCTGCCTGTCCCCTGAATGCATCATACCTGTTCCCCAGCTTTCCCCTTGTGGGTGATGAGCTCACAAGGCAACAACCCTTCTCTTTTTTGATATGCTGGGCCTAGCCAAACTACATGGACATCCTTTTCCTAGGTGTGGCTCCTAATTTGTATCCAGGTACTGCTCCATAGCTTACATAGAGAAACAGGTTCTCTCTATATATGCGGCACACAATATCTGTCTCTGTATGTGCTTACATGCCTTGTCATATGGAATGAGCAATATTTGAAAACGGTCAGTTGTGATCAGTGCATTAATTACAGAAAGGATTATTTTAATTCATGTGTTAGTTAGTTTAGATCCATTAGGCATAAGTGTCCCTTTTCAGGGGATGTTTTAAATGAACTGTCTAGATAAATGACTTGGTTAGTGTCATATAGTATGTAGAAACTGAGAGACTCAGACAAAGAATATAGCATAAAGTTCATTAGCAGCTGATAATCTTAACATTTGCATTCTGAAACTCAGTTAAGGCTAAATATAATGTTGCCAAATCCAACAGACTAATTTGTATGAATCTTTGCATCATATGATATAGGGAGGGACTGAACTGGGACTGCAGCAAATAAAAGGGGACTGAAGTGCAGAAATGGATGGAACATGGGATGAAACGTAATACAGACAAGTCAGTAGTCTTGGCAACAAATGGGGGGATCAGAGGAAGTTGAAAACCAAGACAGAATAGGAAATATTGGAGCAGTTTAACAGTTTCAGGTATCTAAGAGTTGTTGCTGAGAAGCTGGGAAGCCTGAATGACAAAGTGTCAGATGTATTGTGTGACAGAAGGCATGCCGAATGCAATAAAACTAATGTGTACAAAACAATGGTGCTACCAGTACTTATGTGTATCACAGAAAGCTGGATATTGAAGACAGAACAGCTGAAGAAGCTTGAGGTGATGGAGATGAAGTGCTGTAGATGGGCAGTGAGATGCACACTGTGGGAAATATGAAGACGTGAAAGCATCAAAGAAGAAACCAAAGCAGCCCCATTTCAGAGAAGGTAAAGAATAAAAATGTATGGCGGTTCAGTAACATTTACAGGAAAGTAGAAAATGATTTGGTAAAGCAGAGTTTTGGCTGAAACATGAAGAAGGCAAGAGGAAACAAGAGATCGATGGATTGCATGAGAAAAGATCTTTGGCAGGCAGGCATGAAGTTGAAGAACGTAGGAGAGTAGCTCCACTGAGAAAGGTCACAGTTAATGTGACATCGTGACCCCATGTAAAAATGGGAAAAAGGGGGCTGATGATGATGATAAGGAGGAGGATGTTATACAGGAAGGGGACAAGGGATGAAGTTTTATGTACAGGTAATGCTATCCTTTAACATTATATAATCTACATTCAGATGCTACACCTTCACAGTAGATTTATGAAGCTGAAAGGATGTGGGTTGTGGTAGTTTTGCTTCCACTCATATAGTGTGTTTGCATACATGGTGTGTGTGTGTGTTTCATAGAGAGAGCGATAGACAGACACACACACATATCGTGTATAGATGCATACAATGAAACATATTTTAGTGTGCTGGTCCTAAGGAAGCTGTATTTCACAATGTACAAATATACTCACTCAGTAACATGGGCAATGGAATAGAGCTACTAAATCATGTCTACAGAGGGATCACATCCAGGTTCAAACTGTATACTCAAAAGGCAAGACTTGACAGTGGGAGGGTTCCATGCACCAGAACTTGTCTAGAATTTCATCTTCATTTTTGTGCTTAAAACTATCCACATTAGAAAAGTTAAACAGTCATCAAGAAAATATAAAAAATATGCTACGAATAAAATGTTTATAATAATTATAATAAAGACATTGACTATCTTAGTTATTCCAGTCAGCTACATAAACTAAAGAGAGAGAGTGAGAGAGACAGGGTTTAGAAAGACCAAATCAAGTTAGTAGTACAGTAGATGGTGTCAAATGCAGTTATGTGTTTTATTATACATTTTACCTGATGAGCTGGGATGGCAATACAAAAAGAAATCTAGGATTCCTGTAAAATCAATCTGATGTGGTAGGCAGGGAAGCAAAGAACAATATAAATAAAGGAACAATGGATGGCAAACGCTGATGTAATATGGCATGTACATAGCCGGCTTTAGGCAGCAGTGAACCCTGCGGTCACTGGGGGTTCCTACCATAGCAAGTTATCCTAAACTGATATTTTATAACATGTGTGTCAAACCAACAAAAGCTAGTACAGCAATCCTGTATACTTACTAAAGCAGGTGTCTAATGATAACTTGTATTTATATCTTCTTTAAAATTAAAAGATATACTGATTATAGTAACAATGTTTTATCAAGTAACAGGCTTCACAATTCCTTGAATATTTTACCACTGACATTGTTACCCTGCTGGTGGATAATCTCTCCACCGAAATTTTGGGATAAAGCTGATAATGCTCATAAGCAAGTTAAGCACTAGAGAAATCAGCTGCCCAGGGTGACTGATCTAAGTGCAAACCTTGGATTTTAAGAACAGCCGATGCTTCCAATCTTCAAAGATGTTTTTCTCTTTAAGGGAGTTTTATAAATACTGACAGAACACCAGATACTATAACATTCAACTTCTTTGCTGAAGAATTCTGTGCAGTGCCAAAAATAATAGCAGAACAAAGGCTTAAAATTAGGAACATGTTTAAGTATTATTGTAATTCACTTAAAAAGTTAATAGAATAACACCTTCTGCATCAACACACATTTTTGGACAATAAGAAGTATAAAACCTCTGAAGTCTGAATTTATTGACTGCCTATAATCCTGAATGGTTTACCAGCAAATCGGCCTTTTTATGAATGTCAGGCAAAATTATGAGGCAAAATTAGGGAAGGTCTCTGAAATCATGGACATTGACAGGTATGCATTACTCCTCAATGAGGTAAATAAAAGTGACTTATATACTATATGCTGTTTGGTGATTGCTAAATGACAGTCACTGATCTGGTGTGGCAGTATCAGTGTTGCACAAGGTATTGCTATTTGATGAAATAAGTCCAAAATTTGTATTCCTATGGCTTGTGTGTGTGTGTGTGTGTGTGTGTGTGTGTGTGTGTGTGTGTGTGTGTGTGTGTGTGTGTGTGTGTGTAAAAAATATCACAGATTTTTATCTGTGCACACACCCAATAATTCCGGGACACATGCAGTTTTATTCTATAAATAAATGCAACTAATAAGTAATTACATTTTAAAAGTAAGGCATAAAATATATCACAGAACATTCAGACATTTAGATCTTCTAGGAATCCGGTGGCCCCACACTCCCCAGATTGTATAAATTAATTCAGCGAGGCCCCCTTAATCATCCTTGACTGTGTGGGAGCCCCACAAAAGCTGTTGCTGGTTGGGGAAAAATGAAGAGAAAAATGTATTAACTTTCTGATTACACTCTTTAACCTGAACAAGGCTGTGATATGAGCCTGTTAAGAAAAAACTGAAAATGGCCTCTGCTCTCAACCACACCCATTCTAAAACCGGCCCTGCTGACATGTGTGTGTTTACAAAAAAATTATGTAGGTTATAGGGGGTGCTGGGGATTGTGTTGTTATTACTACTTTAATTTTCATCACAGTTAAACATTAGAATTGTGCACAGGGGGTCGTTATAGCTTGCGTTTGGGCTGGAGACAGTGTAGTCATTGTTTTTTTTACTCTTCTTACAGATCTCAGAGTGTACATAGAAGGTTACTGTAGCATGAGTAAGGGCAGTGTACTGTCTAGCAGCAACAAAGGACAATACATTACTGCAATCATTATGTTTTTAACTTTCCTCACAATCACACATTAGGCACATGTACAGATGGCTGCCTTTTGGGGATTGGTTGAGGAGGCACGCTATGTGTGTGTATATATATATATATATATATATATATATATATATATATATATATATATAGCAGCAGTCACTTGAAATACATGACTGTGGGCATTTGAACCTCTGCTTTCATCCCAGTCTGACACCAGAGGGATTCATATGCACTGACTGCCTGTTTTGGGGGGTTAGGGGGCAGGCTGTATTCACAGACAGACCCTGTGTATCCTCACTGCAATTGTCTTATTAGTTTATTGTGAGCTACTGTTTTGTCAGCTTTGATCACTAAGTCTTGGGCACAACTTAGGTCTTCCTTGAAAGGAGAAAAATACGACTGCAGTTCTTTTCTTACTTATGATTTTTGTTTAGACCAAGTTGGATTAAAAGGCTGGGAAAATGCTCTAAAATGCATCCCAGAGAATCTGTTACCCCTAAAGCTTCTAGGTGGGTTCATTCCTAAATAGTCATTACTGCTCTGTCTTGGTCAGAAAAGCTGTGTTAAAAGGATGCAAGGAAAACTAAAGCTGAACCACAGTGAATTTCTTTCCTTAATAATAATTTCTGTGCAAGCCATCATTGGATGAAAATATTGTGTAAAAAGAAAAATGTTAAAATGCACATCAGAGCACATAGAAAGTTATGGCTTCTTATAAAAGCTGAACAGTAAGGCAAGATGTGAGAAAAGTAAGATAAAAGTAACATGTATGGTACGGGGAGCCCAAGATGGGGGAAATAAAGGGGAGCACTGGAGGCATTATGCATGTGGGGGGTGATGAAACAGGAGGCAGTGCCTAGGGTGCAATTTCAACTAAGTCCAGTACTGTATATAGAACTGATACAATGTATCACTGTTGCAACTAAATGCCAGTAACTGTGCATGTCCCTTTGTCTGATGAGCCAACATAGTGTGATAAGTAGGCCTGTTGAAATGTAAGAGCATTGTAGCTGCAGGTCAGTCTGTATGTACTACTCCTAAAACTTTGAAGCATGAACTAAATGGCTGCTTAGTAGGGGTGGCAGTGACACTGGAACGGCCCTAGGTCAACTGGTGCCCTAGGCAAAATGGCTCCATGGTGCCCCCCACCACACTACCTCGTGCTCCCATCCTGGTCTACCTACACCAAATAAATACTGGAAAAGCACCCCTGCTAGACCGGCACCCCAGGCGGCTGCCTAGTTGGCCTATGCCTTAGGCCGGTTATTCAGGGCCGGCCTTAACTGATATGACGCCCTAGGCGAAGTAGTGCTCTGACTCCTCTTAAGCCCCATCCACACCATACTCATGAAACACCTCTACAAGCCACGCCCACAGCTAGGTCACGCCCCAAAAAAGCCACTTCAGTCATTCACTCCCCAAGAAAGCCAGTCCAGTCATTTAATTTAATTATTTAAATGCATAGAAGAAAGGATACCTTGTAATGTAGTTTAAACTGCAAGTGAAGGTGGAAATTTCCTTTAATAACCCTGCTTTAATATGTTTCTCCTTCACACATACTTTACTATAAACAGTCATGTCTTCAGAAAATAGAAGCCCATGTGCCTTTTTTCAAAGGGTTGCTTAGGTTAATCTAAACAGTTTAATTTATTCTGGGGTAGGTGAGCAAGCCTTACAGCTAAATGTGTCAAGCTTATATTGATTATGATTCATTCAATTTTGGATGTATTTCAAGTCCTTGTCAAGTGACTGGGCAGTAGACGTATTGTCCTGAGGGAAGGAGATATAAAACTGTGTATCACCAGGATAGCAGTCATGGTATAAGCTCCTCCCCAAATGAGCCCTTATAGTAAAAGGATGCATACAGAGACAGCAATGGACTCAGAAGAGAACCATGTGGGACACCAGAGGTGAAGTATAAGTACCAAAAACAACCTTTTGAGTATGTCAAAAAGTGCAGAAAGCAACCCAGTCCAGATCAGTTCCTGAATTCCCATGAGTTTTCAAAAGATTATGTAGAATGTTGTAGCTCACTGCATCAAATGTAGATGTGACATCAAAAGACCAGGGCAGAAAAACAATGATGATCTCTCACCATTAAGATATTGTTCATGTTCTGTACTACGTCTACTGAGAAATGCCGACTGGAATAATAATGAGCACAATCCTCTTGTAAAACTGAATCAAGCTGTGAACAATCTACCTTCTCAATAACCTTTCCAGGATATGAAAGCCTAGTGATGAGGTGGTAATTATAAATATCATCGAGTCTATGAGAACATTACTTCAATGTAGAGGTCACAGAGACCTCTTTTAACAAAGATGGAAAACCCCACTATTCTAAGATGATTGGATGATTTATTAAGTCAAGGGGCACAGCAAATCAAGGCAGACGTAAGTCATTCCTGTTAGGTATAAGTCCAAGCCACTGGTAGCAGATCACATGACTGAGACATCTAAAGCTCACACTTGTTTGCCCTAATTTAATTGCAGATAACTATGTATCTCCAACTGTGTCACATAACATATTTTACTGACAGAAATGCAAATTACACATGAATAAAAAAATCACCCTCAATGCACAGAATAAGGATTTTTGTTTGCATTGGAAGCCACTACACTTTCACCCACCTTAGTTCTATATATTAAGATCACACAACTTGGGAAAGACAAAATCATTTAGCATATTCCCATTCCCCCAAGCTTAGCAGTCTTTAGACAACATAATATTAACCAAAGAAGTACATAACTATTTCAAATACCAATGACATAGTCCACATAAAAATGTTAATAGCATTATGAATGTGATAAAGTAAGTCAGCAGCACTAGATGACCAACTTGTTACTGGCCTCATAGACTGACCCTGCACTTTTCTCTCTCATACAGAAATGAGCAAAACCACTAGTTTAAATTATGCACACACACACCTACCTTCTCTCTGTTCTGCCACAGCATCAGCAGCACATGCATACAGCGACTCTCTTACAAAGCAACACACACACGTACATGCAGCGACTCTCTTGCACAGCAACACAAAGACTGTCTCTTTCAAAGGAACGAACGGCTAGTTTAAATTCCATACACACACCTACTCTCACACAGTAACACACACACATTTTATATCTCATACAAACAGAACAGCAAATTTAAATTCCATACACATACATACATACCCACACACATTCTCTCTCAGTTTAAATTACACATAGAGGCACACATACACTTACCTTCTTAAGCCAAACAGCCACACGCGGAGACACAGACTTAACTGTTCTCTTGAACTGCTGGGTTAAATTCCGAGTGGAACTGCAGAATGCATTTGGATGACATTGGCATTATGACGCACACAAGTTTCTCCTTAAAGGAGAAGACTCTCGCAACGCAAAGTAAACATTTTTTTAAGTTTCCTGGCTAACCTGCAGCTGTAAGTGGGAGGGTGCTCACCTCCCAACCTCCACCCTCCACACTTCACCCTCTGCCCTCTGGTTGTAGCACCAAGAAGAGCGCAAACTTTATATTAATTAAAATAAATAAATAGATAACGTGCCCTTTACAAGGCTGGCCTGTATGGCGGCCTAGATGGTCGCCTAGTTTGCCTATGCCTAAGGCCGACCATGCCTGGTTTTCTATGGCATTAAAAAGAACCTTGAGTAAAATCTAGATCCTCTTTGGTCTTGTAAGACCCCTTGGATGACCCTTTTGTCTAGCAGCTTTTGCATCTCTAGAGGCAGGAAATTCACCCCAGGGATCACATCAGTCACCCTGCTAGACAGGGGTCCAGGGAAGTAAATATTGTGGGAAGAAATAGTCAGGGAATTGTTATGGCTAGGCCAATAGCCTAGTACCAACCTATGAACCTATGAACTCCCACTGATTTGGTGGAACATCGGGGAGACATTTTATTTTCATTGAGGGAACTTGCAAAAAAGGAATGAAATATCCTCTTGATATGATTCTTTGCACTCACATATCTTTTGTGATGGCTGACCAGGCTTTTGGGTGCAAGGATAAGTACCCCTGACTGCCTCCAGAGAAGAACAGTTGGGCAACCCTTCAGGAGCACTGAAAGGGTCTATCCAAGAAAGAATCTTGGAACCCTTGGTTTTGTGGACCCCCTCTACCACATGGGTGATGTGTTCCATTATTATTTCCCCCTCTTCCTCTGGGTGAAAACTCTCCACATGAGTCTTGAAAAGGTCCTTGAGATTTCTGGAATCACATCTTCTTACCACCATGTTGATTCATAGAAAAAGTCTCTGTGGGGTAGAAAAACAGATTCCCACTGCAGACAAGGTCTTTCCATCTTGCTCACTGCGGGAAGGTGTCTCTTTAAGAGTTGGCCCAAACAAAGAAGATCCATCAAAGGGAGCATTGATGAATGACACTTTAAAGGGCTCCACAAATTCACACAATTGCATCCAGGCATGTCTTCTGATGGCTATGCCTGAACCTGCAGCCCATGAGGAACCTTCAGCTGCATGACAGATTAGCCTCATGGACGCATTAGATAAAGATTGTAGGGTGGCCAGTCAAGAGGAATAAGCCTTCTCTTCTTCTGTCGACATGGAACCAGGGGTAGACTGAGAGACTTCCTTAATTAAGTCCCTCTGTGATCTAGTGAAGTGTGCCAGATAGTTAATCGTCCGCAAGGCAAAGGTCTCTGAGGCATAAACTCACTTTCCATATCTGTCCAATGCCCTAGATTCTCTATAAGTGGGGTGGACGCAGGAGCTCTGTTCAGCCAGCTCCTTCTTGGTGGCTGCCACAACATCCTTGGCATCTGCAGGAATTCCTTTACTCCAAAAATCTTTATCTTTTGGTGCTCCAAGGATCTTATCTGGACACCGAGGAATTGGTTCTACAGTAGCCGGTTCCTTCCAGGCCCAGTGGGAGACAATATCTATAAGCTCATCCACGAGGGGGGCTAACCCAAAAAGTAGATGGGCCAGACCCAAAGGTTTCAAGGAACACCAATTCCCCCTAAGAAGGGGTTTCTGAGGACCAACCACATTTTTGGCATTGGATTTCTAGAATATCTCTGAAGAAAATGTTTTCTGGTGTTGATATTAGTGACCCTTCCCCTTCATCAAAATTGGTGTCTTCAGTTAAGGATTCCTGAGGGGAACCTAGGAGCCTTCTTTTCCACAACCTTTTCTGGGGGACCTCTTCAGTGGAGTGCTCTGGAGAAGTATCGGAAGAGACAGGGAGTAGGGTGAAACAATTCAAAAACAGGATTTAAAAGGAGAACAGGTATAGCATCCAAGGAGGTAAGAGTCAAAATAGCTCTTGGGTGAGAGAAAGCCCTCTCCACAACCTTGAAGGAAGAGGGACCAGGAGAAACCAAGGTCAGTCTAACCAGAACTGATACTTTTGGACCAGATATGACCAGGTCCCCCCGATCCTCTGCTCTGAGGGAGGAGTCAGAATTGACCTGTTCAGCGCCAATATTCCAAGGGAAAAAAATGGCTCAGAAAGCTTTGGGGTCAAAGTCATCCATCCAGACCCGATGTCAATACTTTGACTCCAAGTCTTGTCCTGCTCAAGGTTAGCCAGCACCAAACAGGTCAAGGAAGTTGCCAGAGGTAAAGATGAAGGCATCTTCGGACCCGATGCTTCAGCTTTTGGACGTCTCAGATCCGAGAGCTCCGAAGCAGTAAGCTTTATTGGAGAAGGAGAAATAATGGTATGTGAGGATGGTTTAAGGGTCTTGGATCCAGTGGGAGATGGAGAAAGTAAAACCCCTATCTGGATCTGTGTTCTGAGGAATTTTCTCACCATCATATCCACCTCTACTTCAGAAAAACTTTGGGAAGACCTAACTGAAAAGGATGTGGAAGGAGGTTGAGATGACTTTCTTGGCATTTTCTGTAAGAAAGGAGACCTTAGTCTTGGTGACACTGGCTCTGGAGAAAAGCAAAGACTCTGGAGATGAGGAGACTTGGAGGGTGAAGGAATCAGATCCACGGTTTTCAGATCTGAGTGCTTGAATATCTTTGGTGGTGGCTCAGATGTTGGAGGAGTCTTAGCAGACCAGACAGGAGAATGCTTTCTATGCTCCCTGGGCTCCATCAATTTAGGTTTTTGTAAAGGGGGTTGAGCTCCTGAAGCTGAAACATCAGAAGATGCAGAAGCAGGTATAAGGCCCTTAAGTACCAGCTTATTGCGTCAGTCACTGACAGCCCTGGCATTGATACCAACACAAATAGTGCAAGGAGTGTCCAAATGAGAAGGGCCTAAACAATAAACGTACTCCCTGTGGGCATGAGAGATGGGAATCTTATGCCCACAGGAAGTGCACTTCTTAAATCCAGTAGGCTTTTCAGCCATAACTATAAACTGTAAGCTATGGCCAAAAATGCCAGTAAAGTAAGAGAAAATTTTAAGGAGATTTATGGCCTGAATAACTGAAGCAAGGTGTATGCTGTACAGTCCTAGAACAGCAGCATTAAGTGTAAAGGTGGGTGTACATTATGGGGCCTGAAATCATAGCCCTGCACAGAGTCATTCTATAATACTGAAAATTCTGCATTAAGCTCATTTCTTAATATCGAAAAATATAAGGTTTAGGCAGATTCTCTGTGTGGATGTCTAGCATGGATTAGAAAGTGGAAACAGAAGTAAAGATGCGTGATTGCTAGCAAGCAAATAATAAATGCATCTTTACAGCCACAGGAATGATCTAGATTAAGAATGGACTATGCTGGTGTGTTTCTTCAAAAACTATGTCTAGCTGTAACAGAGTCACATTCAGCATTGCTGGATGGATATACATGCTATGAATTCTGCTATTTCACATACAGTCATTGAAAATTTGAGAGAATGATTTAGCAGACACAGCATTCCAGAAATTTTTATCAGTGTGGAATTTCAGATTTTATAAGGGAAATCAAACTTATCATTTATCGACTGCATCAATACATGGCCATTGTTATGGGCCAACAGGGAGGGCTGCACAGACTGTGAAATCAAACTAATCATTTATTGACTTCATCAATACATGGCCATTGTTATGGGCCAACAGGGAGGGCTGCACAGACTGTGAAATCAAACTAATCATTTATCGACTTCATCAATACATAGCCGTTGTTATGGGCCAACAGGGAGGGCTGCACAGACTATAAAATCAAACTAATCATTTATCGACTTCATCAATACATGGCCATTGTTATGGGCCAACAGGGAGGGCTGCACAGACTGTGAAATCAAACTAATCATTTATCGACTGCATCAATACATGGCCATTGTTATGGGCCAACAGGGAGGGCTGCACAGACTGTGAAATCAAACAAATCATTTATCGACTTCATCAATACATGGCCGTTGTTATGGGCCAACAGGGAGGGCTGCACAGACTGCGAAATCAAACTAATCATTTATCGACTTCATCAATACATGGCCGTTGTTATGGGCCAACAGGGAGGGCTGCACAGACAGAGAAATCAAACTAATCATTTATCGACTTCATCAATACATGGCCATTGTTATGGGCCAACAGGGAGGGCTGCACAGACTGTGAAATCAAACTAATCATTTATCGACTTCATCAATACATGGCCGTTGTTATGGGCCAACAGAGAGGGCTGCACAGACTGTGAAATCAAACTAATCATTTATCGACTTCATCAATACATGGCCGTTGTTATGGGCCAACAGGGAGGGCTGCACAGACTGTGAAATAAAAGACAATGCACTTTGACTCTGTGTGTCCACCTTTTAATATTTTGCATGCTTTTTGAACATATATGTCATTATCTTCATACACACCTTTGTTGGGGGGGGGGTGGAAATAGGGGCGTGGAATCCATTTTTTTTTTCTTTTGGTAGCAGTGGTTTTGTGGGAGGACTCACTGAACTGGGTATGGGTAGCTGGAGTATTAGACAGATAGCATTTTTGACCAAGTATGAATGTTTTCCCTCAGTCTGAGCTGTCTAGCCTAATTTTTGCATCGTTATTGCTTTTGTTAGATCCCTTGACCAGCCTTTGAGTGCTTCACTCACAGTAACAGATTGCTGGTCCTTGATTCATTGGTTAGTGCTTCAGTGGCTAGTTTCCTTATTAGTCTGTTCTAACTGGTTTGCTGCTACTTTTTTCCTTCACTGTATGTCCTTGTAAAGCTCCTATTGGTGTTTCTTGAGCACTGGTGCCCTGTTCTGCTACATACTGATTAGCTAGCAGCTCATTGGCTAATGTAACTAGGTCAGCTCCCTCTCAAGGCATGTCTGCAAGTCAGTTTTTCAAGACCACATACTGATCCTTCATTTGAAGTTTGGCCTTGCCCAAAGTAAGCTCCCAGCTGGTCTAGCTATTCTAAATGTGCCATTATTATTGGAAATGCCTACAAGTATAAGTTCATTGATTTAGTCAGTGGCTCTTTGTATCTGAAGTCTGATGAAGCCTATAATTCAGATAAAAGTATTTTCTTGAAACTTTAATCTAATAAAGGCTAGCAGTTTTGATCTCAATCCATAAGCCTCGTGTCTCAGTCTCTGTTTGGATAACTTGGCTTCTTCAGCACTAGATCTTCTTGGTTGTTTTATTGGCTATCTGAGGTACATCATACAGGCCTTTAAGTTCACAGACTGAGGAAGAATGGGATACTTCTCTGCCCAAAGTGTTATTTATTTATTTGTTTCTTTATTTATTTTTGTTTACCAGGAAAGTCTGACTGGGTAATACCCATTTTCAATAGAGGCCCAGGGAGAAAAGCTCTATTCGTTTACATTGCATCATACTTAGTTCCAGTTAAACACAGATTAGTTACATTTCTATTTACATTTATAAACATACAGTAGTTTGTTTTATATATTCTAAGATTTTACAGAGGTAGAGGTTAATAAAGAGAAAGCCCAAGTGCAACTAAGTGGATGGTACAGGCAGCAGTTATGTATAAAAATTGCTTTGTCATTTCAGTGAGAAGTTGGGAGTATTCTGTTTAAAGAGAGTATTGTCTGGTGAGCACAAAGCCTTAATCTCATGATGAGCATGTCCAGGACCAGGACTGGTTAAGATTTTATTTAAGCAGTGATTTAAAACTATTGAGTTTGTCGGAGAGTTTTATTTGTGTGGGGATACTATTCCAGAGTTTAGCAACATATTGGGAGTACAATGAGTCTCCTGCAACATTATTAGACTTATTTGTGTAGTAAGAATTTGTTACTAGAATGGAGATCCCTTGCTGGACTATAGGGTAGTAATAAGTTTTGTAGTACAAGGCATTTTTCTAGATGATGAAGGAATTTGTGTGCTGTAGTTAGTTGTGAATATGTTGGATAGTTGTGTAGTTCAAGCCAGTTTAATTGCTTTAAGCTATGGCAATGGTGGGTCTTATGAGGGAGATTGGTGGCAAATGTAGCTATTTTATTGTAGCAGGAGGCAAGTTTCTTTGAGTATTGTTTTAAGTTTGTTAGGATAGGAGCAGCGTATAAGAGAGTTGGCAATAAGAAGTGGTGGCTAGAGTTTTCTTTGCAGTATCTGAAAGGAATCCATTGATCCTATAAAGGCAGCCTAGTTTCTGGTGTGTAGATTTAATGATGTGCTGTATATTCTGGTCATATTTGAGACTGTCATCTATTATAATGCCTAGAAGTTTACTGTGAGTTACAGATTCAATGACAGTAATATTAGCTGACTTTATGATAAAAGATTGCTTGTGATTTTGGCAACTTTTTGAGGTAAAAAGCATTAACTTAGTTTTCTTGGGATTGAGTAATGGGTTTGATTCTTTGAGGAAGGTTTCTACAGAGAAGAAAAAAGAAATCTGTGGTATCCCTAGAAGTCTCAGAAAACCCAGTACACAATCTATACTGGGTCAAAAACAAACTGAGCACAAAGTTCGCAGTGCGGAGGGTGTGAAGTTTACTCCTTGAAATATGTTATGCACCTAGTTCACTAATAAAATTCAAACTTTAAAATGCATACTACAAAATAATAAAATAGTAGGTAGTCCAAAGTTGAGTTAAAAATGGAATATCCTTTACTGAAACACACAAACCCATTTTACCTTGGTAAGGCTGTAGGAGAGGTGAAATGCAGGAAGCTGGTGGTTTGATTCAGATAGTTGATAAAATCTTCTAATTTAGCACTGTCTCCTTTCCACACAATAAAAATGTCATCAATAAAGCTCAGATACACTGTGATATGTTGCATGTATTCTCTTTTGTTAAAAACATAATTCTCTTCCCACTTGCCTAGGGCTGTGTTGGCTAGGGGCTATAGCTGCCCCCATGGCTATACCAGTCTTTTGTTTATAGCAATTTCCATTAAACATAAAAAATTGCAGCTAAGTACCATATCTAAAAGTTTACCTGTTCTTTCATGTTGTGCTGGTGTGCCATTGTTTTTTTTTCCTGTATGAATCAATCACTGTTTCAATACAATAATTATATGGAAGTACAGTATATAATGATTCAACATCTATTGTTAATAAAATGCTATCAGTATCAATTGTAACATTTTCTATGTCTTTCATGTGTGAAATATTCTTCTCATCCAGAGGTTGCAACAAAAAATCCAAGTAGATGGCAGCAACTTCAGTCAGGGACCCCCCGCTTGCAACATCTGGCCTGTAAGGAGGGTAAACAAAAGACTGGTGTAGCCATGGTGCAGTTATGGCTAAATTTGAAGATTTTTATCAACTAACTGAATCAAACCACCAGCTTCCTGCATTTCACCTCTTCCCTACTTATCCCTTATTATTTTGTAGTACGTATTTTAAAGTTCAAATTTTATTACTGAACTAGGTGCATAACATATTTCAAGGAATGAACTTCACACCCTCCATACTGGAAAGGTTCTACTTGGTTTCTTTATACAGAGGAGAAAGAGTTTTGGGTAAAGTCTTGAAGCTTATTTATTGTTGAGGCCGCACATATAAATGTTGAGTTGTCTGCATACTGAACTAAACTAGCATGGTGAGTGGAGGTGTGGAGGTTATTAATAAATATATTAAATAGGAGAGGAATTATTGTGCCCAGTGAAATATTATCTAGCAGCTTTCTGTATTTATGAAATTTCTTCCATAATATCTGGAATTACAGCTGGAACTACTGAAGGAATGATGCTCCGAGGCAGAAGTGATTGTTCTCTCAAAAAGCTGCAATGCTGAAACCAGACCAGAATTATCTTTGGAGAAGTCAAAAGCCAAAGGACAAGAACAAGTCCTCCTTTGCTGTCATATATTGTATCATATATCAGTCGAGGTGAGCCTTGGCAGAGGAAAAACTGAGGAACAAGGGAATGTACAAAGAGAATTCCCCTCCAGTCAGTGTAGAACTATCTATAACCATTGTCCTTTTTACTGTTTGAGGAAACAGAACCTGGGAAAGACTTCTTTCTACCTGGTCATGAATGGTTGACTTCTGGGAATCTCCCAGCTTAGAATACTACCTGAATGTTATTTTGATGAAACCACAATCCTAGAAAAAGACTTAAACTGTGAATTAAGGTGTGTAATGTGACAATTCAGTTCTCCTAAGATGTAAACCACTGCTGAGAAAATGTTGTATTTGGTGCTGTACCAATATCACATCCTGGCAGATGTGACATTAGCAGGTACCCACCACCTGCTTGCTCAAATATCTATTTATCACCTGACCGACCTCACCAGCTTGACAAGTTCTCCTCGGACCTCTGATTCAAGAAGCACTGCAATGAATTCCAGACAACTGGGTCAAACGGTTTCATGTCATGGATCACAGATGCCTCAAAGTGAACTCTTCACTTTGGCACACAACATCACTGGTCACAGACTGATTGGAAACTGATTTAGGCAAAATGAAACTCCATCTTCAGATTGGTGTAAAAGATTCCCCTGTTCAGGGAGTTGTGGCAAGGTTCCAAAGCCAGGACCAGAGCTGCCTACAGATGAATGGACAGATTACTGGTCACTACTGCTAGTAATTACCCTAAGTTCAGCTTCTGTGCATGTTTTCTGCACAAACAGCAGCATACTGGTTACAGTCCCTAGTTACTGCCCCTGGCTACAGCTAAAAGAACTGACCACTGATCACTACTCCAGACTGCTTCCCCTGGTTATGACACAAATGGCAGAATGTTGGTCACTACTCCTATTTCATCTCCAGGAACAAACTGCAGGTAACTGCCTCTTGTTGCTGTAACTGTATGGTTGCAAACACAGACTGCTAATTGTTGTAATTAACTAATGTTTTGACTACAGCTGCAAGAGCAGTCCCAGATTACAGATCCAAGAACTGCCAGTTAATCTGTCCTTCAGTACTGCCTTTGTCAACAGCTCCAAAGGTATATTACAGGTCACTACCCATGGTTACAGCCCTATGAACATATTGGTAGTCACTGCCCCTGGCTAAAAATCTAAAGACAGACTCTGTATCACTGCCCCAGGTTACTAGCCATCCAGTGGTATCCTAGAATTGACTGCTCCTGCTACTATCACTAGCCATATCTCCAGCAACAAGCTGGTGGTTACTGTCTCTGGTTTACTACCCATGGCATTCATTCCAAAGGATCTTTATAGATTACTGCCCTCTATAGTATTTCTGGTCACTGCTTTTGGACACAGCTTTCATGACAGACTGCAGGTTACTGATTCTTGCTAATGTTCAATGACAGTGACCAAAACCTCTGATTACATGTTGATGTCTGGACAGTTAATTACTGCTTTAGTTACAGATCTTGGTTGCAGATCTTGCTTCCTGCACACTTCTGGGGACAGACTTCTGGTCACTTCCCTACCTTCTGGCGAGGACTTTTTTAATAGACCTCTCTGACTATTCCACCTACACGTCATTCCATAGGCAGACTCTCATGCTTATACCTCATTTTCTGACAAGACTCTGTGCATTGTGCTGGGCTCTTAGTGTGACATCTTATAGCTTATATTGTTACAGCTGCATTACAAAATAAGTTATTACAGATGAAACAGTTTCAATTCCTGCTCCTGACTAAAGAACTCAGTGGACCATTCACCAAACTCCAAGCTTGAGAGATAAAGTTTAGAGGCTGGATCAGTACTCTAAATGGTGCTGAAGTTAGATTTCCTCACTCTTAATACCAGATCATGTTTAGAGGCCAAGTATGAAATAAATATCTTACAGTTCTGCAGTAGAGCAAACTAAACAGACAGACAAGGTGCAGGTAACAGATTATACAAGATGCAGTTTAATAATTGTCAACCAGATATGACAGACTAACGGACTCTTTTCTATTGTAGTTGCTATTTTCTAGATTGCTTATATACAACCTCTCCATGGTGGCATCCACCAAGGGTGAAGCCATATTGCAACTGTAAAATTCAACATCTTCTAAAGTAACTGCATGCTAGTCATTCTAAGAGGTGGTAGTTTGGAAGTAAAAAAAGACAAATTGACAGATGGCAAGTGCATTGGCAGCCGCATGGCTTTTACACCAGCACCCTGAAATCTTTTATCCTTCATAGTACCTGAAGTCTTTGGCTGCTTCAGATTCCTTGAATCTGTTAGGTCAATGGTGGCATACTTCAGTCCAATGCGAGATAAATCTTGACTAAAGGGAGTCTGTTGCTTGTCTGAAATGGCCATGTGGCAAACTTTGGGTGCCGTCTGCAGGCGTAACCTGGGAGGACTGGCTTGTTCCCCCCTTTTATGGACAACCTTGGGGGGTAAGGAGGTTCTGCTCTCATGCCTGTTGTAAAACAGTGGTTTGCCAGTGGATTTTTCGGGCAGTCGGTTGGAGGTCTGAGATGGCAGTATGGATACCTGGCTGTTCTCCTTTCCTCCTACAGCCATGGTAGTGCAGATACCTGCTCCTTTTATGCTTACAGTGTGCCTTTTGGAAGCAGTAGCAGGAAGTATGTTATTCACATCTCCAGTATCGGCAGTCTTATCGTTTTCTACCTTGGTCCGTTGGTAACCTGGCAAACTGTGGCTAATCATAGTCACGATCTTCTGCATTGGAGGTCGTGGCTTCCTGATAGTTGCCCCTTCAACTAGAAGATTTATTCCTACGTATTGGGGGACTTCTACAGCAGGCTGTAAGAAAAAATAATACAATAGTATAACATAATTAACATTGTGATAAAATATATTGCAGCATAGAAATGGAAATTACAAGTAAAAATACATTAACGTTACTGACTTGGAGTGTGTGTGTGTGTGTGTGTGTGTGTGTGTGTGTGTGTGTGTGTGTGTGTGTTACTGTTTCTTAAAAATTAAACTTAATCATTCAAGAGTAAAAAATTATGGAAAGGAAGAACATTGCAATTTATGTCCTCAGTGTATGAACAGCTGAGAGTGCATTACATGAAAATATTTTAGAGGCTATCTACAGTCCACTGACATACAACAATGTACATGACTGCCTATCCACCATGTGGTATACCTTGTCTGAAGTTACCCTCAATGTACACAATTTCTACATAGCCAAAGAATGTAATAAGGATGTAATAAGATTAAAATAACTAGGATCAAAATGGAGAGATGAAATCAGCAAGAAAAGGAGAGTAGTATTGCTGGAAATTAATTCATCCTCAAGTCTTAGTGAGTACCTTTATGTAGCAGATATGGTTTTTACAAAATCTCACCAAGACAAGACTGATATATAGAATGTATTTTAGATAGCATATGTCATGAAACATAGTTTTGTCTTTAATAATTCAATTTGTAATGTAGCTGTAATAACATAAGCTATGAGATGCGACACTAAGGGCATGTGTGACACTGTTTTCTGGTTAAAAAATAAAAAAAGACAGTTGGACACATTGGTCCCAGGATTAAAAAGTGCCCAATTCTGGTCTACATATTGGTGCCAGGAATGGAAAAAAGGCAGTGTGGAATCCTCAGGATATGGAAATATTCCTACAACAAGTTTAGGCCAGACTCAGGGGGGGGGTGTGGTTCCCCTGTTTTAGAAATAGGAAGTAGCCCACAAAAATTAACGGCAAAAAATATCCATAAAGATGACAAAGTGGACTATTGAGGATAAGGAAGAGATTATATATTGTTACTATTACACAAGAAGCCCAGTTATTTCTAGAAAGAAGATATTTAGAGAGATTAAATGAGAAATTAGAGGAACAAAAAATGATTTCACAAGAACTGGCAAATGCTTCAAATAAAAAAAAAATTGCATTCATTAATACAACAGATTGATAAAAACATTATATAGACGAAGGAACTTTGAGCCAGCTGGAAAAAGAAGTAAAAGAGGATGCGTGAAAATATAAAGAACAAAATCCAGAGATTTTTGAAAGGTATAAAAAAAGAAACATGGACATGAGAAAGAAAGAGAGATCTGGTATCTGCAATGTTTATGCAAAGGAGAAAGCCAAACTAATCAATACAAAAAAGCAGCTCCAAAAATATTTGCAGAGAAATATAGGCAAAGGCACCCAGACATGGAATATTTCACAATGTGAAAAATAAGAAAAAAAAGAGGAATGTAGAAAAGAGGATTAATAAAGGAGAAGTTAAACAAATAGAAATTTAAGGGGTGGGAGGTTGGCGTAATTGTTAAGGTGCTTACCTTAGAAACACAAGGTGCAGGGTTTGATTCTGACATGGGGTAATTGGCTAGGCTTAAAATGGCCCATAAGGGCAGGGGGCCTAGTACTAACCTATGAACCTATTAAGTTGTGTATTATCTACGAAGAGAAGCATTTGGTGTGGTAAATCCAGCAAAGGTAATGTTGCTGCATGATGGAATTATGAATGCTCAGATTAAGGAGCAACAGATGGATCAGAAGGATCAGAAGAAGATTTGCAACATAATGATGCTCTGGGGCCCCCAGTAAGACACCAGTATGCAAGTCAAGATGGAGTTGCATGGCAAGGGAAGGAGAAGGAAACAGTGTTGACTCTGACATAGGTAATATTGTAGAGCGACAACCCAAAAGGCATCTCATATAGTGGAACAGTGGGTAAATGAAGGCGCATCTGAAGAGGATGTCACTGAAAGATTCTATTGAAGTCAAACAGAGTCCACAGTACACCATAAAATTAAAGCTATAACCACCACACCAGTTAACAAAGCATCAACAGTGTTCAAACCAAAAAGGCATCCCAGATCACACAAAATCCCTATGTGTGTACATACAAAACAAACGGCAAAACTCTCTTCACCCAAATTTCTTTTCCTAAAGTCCCAGTCATGTTTGGGATCCCTAAAATTCACAAGAACCTAGTGGACCCACCCATGCGTGCCCTTGTGGATGGGAGATGTTCCATCACCCACCCTTGTTCAAAAGTTGTTGATCATATTTTAGGGAAATATCTTAGGTTACTTCCGCAAATTTGTAAGGATTCTTGGTCCTTCCTTAAAGCTATCAATGACATTCCGTTCGACCCATCCAACAACTTCTTAACCATTGATGTGGTGGATTTATACACCTCCATACCACACCAAGAAGCAGTGGAATGGGTAGACCTTATGTTAGTAGATTTACAAAAGATGAAATTGAGGTGGTCACTCTTCTTTTGGATATCATTTTATCTTCCAATTTTTTCATTTTCAACAACTGCCACTACTTACAGAAAAGGGGAATCGCTATGGGTTCCCCATGTGGAGGTAGTGTGGCAAACCTTGTGGTTGCTTATTGGGAAAAGACTGTCCTTTTTGTGAACCCTCAATTTAAAAAGCCCAAATTGCGCTTTTTAGATGATGTGTTCAGATTTTATCCAAGGTAACTCTGATATTGTTACCAGTTTGGTTCATAACATGAACGAGTCTTGTACTTTTCTAAAATTTACACACAAATTTTCCACCAGTGAGATTGACTACTTGGATGTCAAACTTGTTAAAGACCTCCAAAACACTTGCATCCTTTCTAGCATTTTCAGGAAACACACTTACTGTAATGCTTTTTTGCACTATTCCAGCAACCATCCTTGGAAGCAAAAAGATCAATCCCAACTAGTTAGAGTGTAACACTTTAGTGGCCTTTGAAGAGGAGTGTTCCACCCTTAGGAGTATGTTCTTGAATATTTAGATAACTTAATTAGTGAAGTTTCTTTAAAAAGAGCTTCAGGGTTCTATCAGCCACTCCTTCTAGGTACAAAACAAAACAACTTGCAGGTTACTGACATGTTAGAAACATCCACTCAAAGTTCCGAATCTGGACTCATTTCATGTGAATTTAGTAGGCTCGTGCACTTTAAACTTAATCAAACCGGTGATTTTAAGTCTAGCTTTATCATTACACATAACAAACATGTCAACACTATGTGTTCGATTATTAAGAAAAACTGGCAGTTCATTTTAAATAATGCACACTTGCTTGAGATTTTGGGGTCCCACCCCCTTTTTGTTTTTAAGAAAAATTTAAAAGACCGATTCTTTAAACATTAGATCCAGACAAACTGGGACATTCACTTGTGGAACCTGCAATTGGTGCAGACTACTAAAAGTAGGGAACTCTTTTACCATAAAAGGGGAAAAATTCTCCATTAACCATAGGATTTGCTGTGACACCAGGTCTGTAGTCTACACAGCATTTTGTAACTGTTGATTTTATGTTGGTAAACGTTTACCAACATAATTATGCTATAAAAATAAAAATTCTCCAAACATATACTTGAAAATCCTGGGCACAGTTTTTGCTTTATGGGCATTGGCCTGGTAAAACTTGGTATAAGAGGGGGTCCTCAACCACTCTTATTGGAAATAAAAGAGCTAGAATGGCAACTCTTATTAAATGCATTCTCACCTCCAGGTTTAAATGAAGCCTGCAACATCTCTGTTATCTTAAAGTATAAAAGTTACCTTAGGTCTTGAACTCTTTGGTGTTTTATGTTGAAAAGTCTACTCTATACAATATAGACTTTTTTAAGGCCACTTACTGACCCTTTGGTAAAATGGAACAAAAATGTGTTTTACACTTTTTTTACTGCCTCCCTTATGAGCCTTTCTTAGGGAGTATGTTTTGAATTAGGTGCAATCATACATTTTGGGCATTAAATTAATTTTGACACCAAATGGTGTTACCCTTTTATCAGCACCTGATGAATTTTAATCAATTTTAATTTTTATATTACTGTATGAACATAAAGCCCCAACAGTTACACCTATGATTGTGTACTTTATTTGGGTGAAGAGAGTTTTGCCGTTTGTTTTGTATGTACACACATAGGGATTTTGTGTGATCTGGGATGCCTTTTTGGTTTGAACACTGTTGATGCTTTGTTAACTGGTGTGGTGGTTATAGCTTTAATTTTATAGGAAATGACATCATACTGCACACCTGGTTGCTTTTATAAAGTGCATTTGGCGCCGTTTGTTCTTGTCTGATGAAGCTCCTATTAAACAGAAGTGCTTTGGTTTTGGTGTAACTGAAAGATTCTATGGAACTTTATGTGGATTCCAAGCAGGAAACAGAGAACAAAGTAAATGCTTTCAGTCCAGAAGAAAATGCTTTAAAGGAAGACCTACTTGATTTAATAGAGATCTATCAACATAGTAATATAGATGAAAGAAATAGATTACAGAAAATAAATAAGACCCAAAATATGAGACACTGGTAAAACATATGAACACAGTAATCCTGACAATCAAGAGAAATGTATGTGGTATAGGAGAAATAAATAGAATATATTATTGTGCAGGTAAACTAATAATGGATAAAATGCTATTACAAAAATGTAGAGTAACGAAAGAAAAGAACCAAGTAAAATGCCACAGTGGAAGCTTCAAATAGAGAAAACTATAAAGCAATTATGACAAGAAATATCACTGTTAGAAGGATATAGAAAAGGGAACAGTTAATCAGAAATACCTGCTGCCCTATCTCCCTGACCGTAACACAGAACTCCAAAAGGAGATGCCATGTGCCAGTGAACCAAAGAATCAGACCCATCTGGTACCTTCATTATTGTGATGAGCTATAACCCCATGTGATCTAAATGAGAGCCATAAAGGTGAAGGGTCTCTTATATGCCGTAAATGTCATCTCATACATATTGTATGTTTTCAGTGCCCACCCAGTGATCTCCAACAATTACTCTTCCCAGTTAACAAAACCCACATTCTTCTGGGTAACACATAACAGGAGCTCAGACTGTATGAAAATGTTAAATGGATCAGCCTAAAATAATATTTATGCAGAAACTAACTGGCAATCATTGCTCTCTAGCTGCAGCTGGACCCTCTGGACCCTCTGGTACTCTGGGACTAGTATGTTGCTCATAGATATCCCAGCTGTGAAATTCTCTCCTTATATGCTACTGACACGGATGGACTCTGTACAGATAACTGCCTACCCTTGCCCTCACACAGTCCAAGTATACATGTATGTTAGTACTCCATCATAAAAGGTTTATACATATATATTTGCTATATGCTTGCTAGTTGTCTCTCCTGCAAAGTCAGTAGTCATGAACAAGCATCTTTGTCTTCTCACTTTCACTATCTGCAGGTATGCCTAGCAGTTCTCACTGCTACACACTTTGTGTATGCATGTGCACTAGCTCCTTCTTCTGCATATCGTGACTGTATGAATGCTAATCATTATCCTGCGTACTGCGCATGCATTTATGTTGGTCCTTGTGCTAACATGCTGTGTGTATGCATATATGTTGCCCCTGTCTCCTGCATTATGCTGGTACTTTCTTATCTTATTGTATATTTGTGTGTGCTGGTCCTCAGTGCAATTAGGAAATGGTGTTTTATAGATCTGTTTTGTAGCTAGAAATGCTGTATAACACAAGCAAATTAAATGCAATAAGCATTCTTAGGAAACAGTTTACTGTGTAATACATTAACGTAGGTGCATAGTATAGCTGCACAGTGTTGCAGAAGTTGTTTCTATTATTGGATTATTTTTGGATTCACTGATGCTTAGCATTTTGCCCTGTTATTTCCTAGTCTTATGCATGGTGCAGGCTGATGCTTAGGTCCTGTATAGTGTATCATGAGTACTTGCAGTTTGAACAATGTTTTGAATGATCTGTACTGCTCATTTTTCTCTCATTGCTGCCTCTTGTTTTTTTTCACTATAAACATTCCAAACCTCTTGTCTGTAAGAACGTCAAGAGAAGTTTGAAAGGTCTAAACAATTACTTAACTGCTAGCCTTCTTCAACCATGGATCTCAGCAGGTCCCTACATTTAAAATAGCTGTGAAAAAGTAAGTTTCAAATCTTACAAACTTAATTCATGCTGTCAGTCCTATATTGCCCTTATAAGTTATGGAACACTGTTACAAAAATATCCATAATGTGTTTTGTATTTTTGCACTGCAGGTAACTGGTCATCATTTCAAGGTAGACATCTCTCATTCATTATAACATGGCATCTGACTGTTTCAGCAGTTTATTGAGTTGCTCATAGTGGCCAATTGTTTTAAGAGCAAACCAGCACAAGGTATTTTCCCCCATTCTCTCCTTTACAGGTACCTATGCATTTTCTGCTGATCTGGGAAGAGGTATGAACACTTGAACTTTCAACCCAGCCTGAATAGTACCAGGTTATGTAGTAATATTTGCAGTCATTGATCTATAGCCCTGATTGTATTTACCAGTCATGTGCTTCTTACCTCTGCTTAACAAAAGAATTTCTCATGAACTCACATAGGTTCATAGGTTGGTACTAGGCTAACTGCCCCTGCAGATCATTTTAAGCCTAGCCAATTACCCCACATGAGAATCAAATCCTGCACCTTATGTCTGTAAGGTAAACACCTTAACCATTATGCCAACCTCCCTCCAAAATAATTTTTCACTTGTATATGCATGAATGGAGTTTCCAACCTCTTTGTTGGCTTTACCCTTAGCCACCCAGCATCATACTCAGTTTATTCCTGTGCACTGTGCCAATACCTTAAGCATTTATAACCAGAAATATTTAAATCGTCATCTTTCCCCAGTCTTCCATAAATAAAGTAGCCAGTACTAATAACTTACAAGCCATTACAGTTTGCTTATTTTTTATCCTACCCATACCATATAACACAGCCTTAATTTTCAGAATGCTTGATTCTTTTTAGATATTTTTGACAACTTGCAGCTGTTCATCAGCTACTACCAGGGGTTTATCTTTGTCCACCAGGTCTGCCAAACCCAACTGTCCCCTCCCAGGCTACATGAGACCCATGTCCTGGGGAAGTCGCACTGCTGCTGAGGAGTGTTTTCATTTTTGCTGCCCTAATGACCCTGTGCACACTTACCTGTGTAAGGCAAGGGAGCATGCAGCGGGCTGGTTTGCTGGCAGCCCCTCATTTTTGTGAGTGACATTGCCAACAAATAGCCCCTCCTACCACCCCTAAAGAATGAAATGCACTTTCCCCAGACTCCAGAAGAAAAATCCCAGCAGCCCCCAAGCATACACATTCCTCTCCCACTGATCAGGATAGGTGAACGTGCCAAGTCCCTCCCTTCCTCCCTGTCTGGGTCCCAGAGTAGGGCACCTTTAACTGAATACATGGGACACAGTTGGGGCTCCATTCCTCTGCAACACTGGGCCAGGTGCTAAAGCTGTAATTTTAAAACAATCATAGACAAAAAAAATCTACTTGAAGTTTACTAATATTGAAGAGGTAATGCAATATAATCATCAGTAACAGTGCCAAAACATGCAGAAAACAGTGTGCTGCACATACATTTGAAACTACCAAATGGAGTAATAAAGGTCAAACTCAGAAATCCACAGACTTACTTACTGCACTAAGTTGCTTGCCAGCAGACCATCATATTATAATATTCCGGATGCAATGTTTGTAACCCACACACCTAGAAGAGTGAAAGCAGCTCTGAGAGAAAGCGATATGAGCCATAACTCAAAAGAATGGATAACCTGGATGTGACTGTTAAGCAGACAAAGCCTACTAAACTGGCTAAGATTATCATCACTCTAGTGAAAAAGGACAAAATTAAAATTGATGTAGACTCCTAAGATCTGCATGAAGGGATCAAAATAAAGTGTAATCTATTCCTGACTGTTGGGGAAGTTGTGGACATGATTGCAAATGCCAAAAATTTTTTCTCTTGGATGCTAATCAAGGTTTTTAGCAAATTAAACTAGATGTGGAAGGTTCAAATCTTTGTATATTTAACACTCCGTTGAGAAGATATATATTTCTTAGAGCACTGTTTGGTATTCCATTAGCTATAGAAATGATCCAGAGAGACACCGCACAGCCTGTGTGGACGGTGTGATCAGTCCTATCAATAATTTGTTGGTAAGGGGTCAAATCAAAAAATTAACATAACACCAAATTGGTTAAGCTACTAATCAGACTGGAGCATTATACTCTTAAGTTAAATAGAAATAAGTGTCAGATTTGTACTGCCAGTCTGAAATATATGGGTCATACACTAACACTGTACGTTCTGAAGCCAGATATTGAAAAAGACTGGCCATAGTGAAGATGGTATATCTTGACATGATATAATAGCAAGCAAATTTCATCATGTGTTAGACATAGTGTGTCAGACATAACAGTGTGTCAGACATAGAGTGTGTCAGACATAACAGCGTCTTTGAGAAAGATTTACAGTATAATGCTGAATGGAGCTGATTATTAAAGTAAGTATTTTGGGAAAGGTTTGTAATTGCAATAGCAGCTCTGAAATACTATGAATACAACACCTGTTGTATTGCAGATAGATTCTAGTCATCCTGAAATTATACCAATATGGATACAAAATAATAAGCATTTGGCATATAAAGCAAGACTAGACATTATCAAATTAGGAAAAATGTTACCCACTGTGCATAGATGTGAGAAGTTTTCATGAATACATGTATGGTAGACAAGTCTTGGTTGAAACTGACCATATGCATTTACTGAGCATTTTAACACAATCTTTGTATAAAGAGACCTAAAGACTACAAAGAATGCTGCTTAGCCTTCAGAAACATTAACTGACAATACAATATAAACTGGGTAAGTAAATGCATACTGTAGGTAAAGCTGAGCAGAACGTAACTGAAGGAACAAACGTAATTTTTTAATAAAGTTGTAGTGATTTTGAGAATCATTTCGTGACAGAGGACAAAGCAGAGAAATTTGAAACTTGTACATGGGAAGGCACAGAACTAAAGCTATTGAGGGATATTACTGTGATGAGTTGGCCAGATAAATTATCAAAATAAAGATATTAAAGTGTACAGTCCCTAAAAGGATTAAACTAGCTGCGTACAGGTTTGATTTTCAAGCAAAACAAGAGGGCAGTGTCTTATAACTCAAGGGAGTCGATATTAGAAGAAATACATAAGCCTCATCTTGGAATTGCTTTATGAAAAGAACACGTGTAACATAATCTACTTGTCAAAGATGTTTGAGCAAACTGAGAAAACAGTGCAGGGATGCAAAGGTGTAACATAATCTGCTGGTCAAAGATGTTGGAGCAAACTGAGAAAACAGTGCAGAGATGCAAAGTGCATAGTATCCATCGCAATTCGAATCCTTAACAAGGCATGCTGCTTCATGAGTTATGGACCATGGAATAAAGCTGTGACAGACTGGTTTCATTTTAAACAAGATTACGATTTGATACATGCAAGCTATTATTCAAGATGTCAGAAGTGATTACAGTGAGAAATACTTCAAATGCAAGTGCTATTACTCTTCTGAAAAGCATACTTCAAGACATAGTATACCAGATACACAGACTTCATAAACCAGAAATTTAAGAGATTTGTATTACTACACAGAGCTATCTGAGGAGGAGCAGCTGATCTGTGATATATAGCAATAAGCAGCCTGTTTTTTTACTTATTTGTAGTAGTTATTGCTTATTTTAGATATTTATAGCAATTTTATTGTATACTGCATACTTGTACTGTATTTTATAGCTATTGGCTCACTTGTGGTAAACATTTCTGTAGGGTTTTCTCCCACCCAATTGACATCTTGTCTTTATACCTGCTGGCCTTGCAGTTGCCCACCCCTACTGTAAATTTGATCTTGGACACTCCTCCCAGTCTAATGTCATTAGCTAGCTCATTCTACCTAATACAGAGAATTTCCTTCTGTTCCTCCTTCCTCCCTTTCTAAAAAAATAAATAAATAAATAAAAAATTTGTCTGAATATCCTTGTGTTCTGACTGTGCTTCTCAAACATTTTGGAAATATAGAGTATATTTTAGTGCATTTATTAAACTGAATTTGCCTTAATATTGCTACAACTCAAGTGCTCTAGGTTGCACTACATCTGAATTGTTTTACTGTGTTTTAGCTGCTTTTCTGTATATATAGACTTTTCTGTATATGTAGACTAGCTACTTATTCTACTGTATTACTGCCTGTTAAATTGTTTTTCAGTTGTGTACTTGCCTTGCTTCATTTAAAAAGTTTTAAATTGTTAATTTTGTAGAGTTTTAATTGTATTTACTGTTTAGGGCTACACACTCAAGTACGATAGCCTTTTTCTGTGTTGATTTAGTGTATTATTGCATTGTTTAGCCTGTTTTAACCAAAAAAAAAAAAATCTTGTTTGCTTGTTTCCCGCCTTTCTTAGCTAGTATAGCCCAGATCCCAGGCTTTGCTGTTTTCAGGACTTTATTTTCTGTGTTCAGAGCTATCCAGACCTTGCTGTGGTAGAGGGAAGTCCTATTGCTTACCAGTGGGAGTGGTGAGCATTGTACTGCCTGTCTGACACCAGAGGAGAGGTTTCCAGCTCTGAAATTGTAATTTTAGCCATTTTGGGCTGATTTCTATCCCTTTCAACTTTCTGGCTTAAAAACATGCGTGTTTGCACATTTTCACATTGTGCAGCACCGCCGGGCTATGGTTAAACTATTCCAGGTGCCAGAAAGTCTGCTCTTCAAATTCTCCCTTAGAACTAGCTGGTTTCTCAGTTGTTGTTGTTGTTGTTTGCCTTTCGGCTTTTCACGGTAAGGGGTCGCCACAGCGGAACTCTGGTTCGCTAATGATTGGTGGTAGATTTTTACGAAATGCCGAGGTGCCACCTCGACACTCAACCTTCAATGAAGGCACGCCCATTTACGCACACATGTCTTTCAAATGCTACCCAACCTCGGGGAGGACATGCAGACTCCACACAGAAGGCACTCCCAAGCCCAGCCGGGAATCGAACGGGAGAACCTCTTGCTGTGAGGTAACAATGTTACTGCCGTACCACCGCGGCATAGCTGGTTTCTCAGTAGTAGCACTAAAATCTGAACCCCTGTGACTAGCACTTGCTCTAGAACCTGCTGAAAAGCACTAGGAAGCCTTAAACTGATACAAGCACTCAACTCTCCTTGTTAATAAGGAGAAATTAATCGTAGGCACTAAACAGCATATAATTGCAAAGTTCATTGCAAAGGTAAGGGAAAACAGCTCTTGTACTTTACAAAAAAAGCACCTAAACAGGCATGTCCAACGGTCAGCTTCCAGTGATTTCTCCTGTCCACCTGGTGAATCTGGGCATACTGAGGCAATGCAGCAACTGCCTCATGTACACAGACAGCCCTCTCCTCCTACTACCCAACACTACAACCTGCAAGAGATGCACTTACATAGCCAAAATGGAAGCAAAGCTCTCTCCAGCCAAGATTGTGCTAGACAGTCAAGAGGAGAAGGTTAACACCTGCACTACACCTCAAGCAACACATAGCTCTTCAAAACCCACACCATCAACACCCACACATAGCAATATTAAACCCACATATGCGGAGGCCCTTAACATTAACCTGCCCAAGCAACAAGGACCTCCAAAGCTGAAATGCAAACAAACACCAGTCGTAACCAAAGTGACACATAGCTCACAACACCAGTGTGCTACCCAACAACAGCTCCTAAGGCAAGACAATGTACCCAACACTTTAGTCATAGGTGATGCTATAGTCAGGCACACTGATGTCCCACTTAACAGGCTGAACAAGTAGAAAATTACAGTCAGCTGCCTGTCAGGTGCCAGGATCCGCCACATAATGCATGCACTCAAGTCACTCCACAACAAGTACAAATACGACTCTGTCATTGTCCATGTTGGAGTGAATGACTTGAGACATACCTCCCTGGACTACATAAAAAGAGACATGGAAGAGCTCTCAGATCATGTGGCCCAGGCAGGTATGACCCTAGCCCTGAGTAGCATCCTGCCTTCGCCCGGAATGATACCACAGTATAAGGACAAAATTATTGACTTCAACAATTGGCTAAGCTTCTGGTGTCATTCAAAGGGGATCCAGTATCTGTCTGCCTGGGATGATATGATCGACAAACCATGATGCCTTGCCAGAGATGGTCTGCACCTGTCACCCCTGGGGTTCAGGTTACTGGCTAAAGCTCTCGCCACCCCTATAGTGCCTTTTTTAGGGAAGGTTCAAAGGACAAAACCACCACCGTAGCAGATACAAGCATGCAAAATCTGAAGGTAATGCTACACAATGCTAGAAGTCTAAACCTCAAAATGCACTCTCTCAAGGCACTCCTAAAAATGGAGAACATCGGTATCTGTGCAGTAACTGAGACCTGGTTCAAGGCACCAGAGAGCACCCCTGCAATAGCAGGCTACAACTCTTACCACACCTTTTGGCCACCAAACCAAGACCGAAACACTAAAGGTGGAGGAGTGTCCATATTCACCAAGGATATTCACACCTCCAGGCTAGTTGCCCAACACAATGCATCTGAAATTCTCCAGGTGAAACTAACACTAGGTAAGACTGCATTCCAAATTTTAGCCTGCTGCAGATCCCCCACCATGCCCCAAGATTCTCATTATACCTTTCTAAACATACTGGACAATATTAAGATACAACCAAGTACCCTAATACTGGGTGATTTCAACTACCCTGCCATTAACTGGGAAAACTACTTGGGTACCAACTCCTTTTCCCAACGGTTCTTGGAATTCATAAATTCCAATGCCCTGGATCAACTAATCCATTGTCCCACCAGGGGGTCCAATATCCTAGACCTGGTCATTAACAACATGGGAGATAGATGCTCCACACCAGTGGTCACCCCCTCATTGGTTAGGTCTGACCACAAGCAAATCACCCTTGACATCCACATCCCACCCCCCAGTAAGGAAACCTCCATATAAAACTTTTCCAAATCCAGCTTCATGCTACTCAAGTCAGAAGTGACAAACGTCATGACACCCATGCAGATGGGAGCTGAAAGTTCGACTGCTGAATCCTACACTAAGGCACTGTATGAGCACATCCACTTGTGCATGAATCATGCCATCCCAAATAGAACCAAGATGCTCTCCTTCAAAAAAGGAAGCCAATCTGGTGGTCCCCTGCCATAAACAAACTGTACAACAGAAGGAATAAACTGTTGCAGAAAAGAGGAAAATCTCAGGATGCAAAAAACTCCCTCACCAGCCTCAGTAAGAAGTCGAGATCCCTCATAAAATCCTCCAAAGCTAGTTATGAAAATAAAATTGCCAAAAATTCCAAAGACAACCACAAGGTATTCTACAGCTATGTCAAGAATCTAAATGGTAGAACAGAATGGCATTAAATATACTGATCCCAAGGATATTGCCAATACCCTGGCAGATCAATTTAGTGAAAACTTCACCCCTCTGGCACCCCCTAAAGGGCCCATCTCAATACCAAAAGATTGCCAAATTCTGGTAATCACAGCCACACTGGTAGAAACCGCACTCTCCAAAGTTAAGAATATAGCATCCATGGGACCAGATGACATCCTGGGCTGTGTACTACATGAACTACAAAATAAACTGGCACCTCACCTAAGTATCATGTTTAATCATAGCCTCACCTCAGGCTTCATGCCCACTGAGTGACGCACTGCTACAGTTATCCCACTCCACAAGGGGGGATCCACCTTGGATCCTGGGAACTACCGTCCCATCAGTCTGACGATACGGATCGGCAAAAGCATGGAATGCATTATCATGGAACTTATAAACAAAGACACTGGCAACCTTCAAACACTGAACCCCCACCCAGTTTGGGTTTGTGAAGGGCCAATCTTGTCTCCTGAACCTGATTGACTTCTTCGAATCAGTCTCCAGAGCTGTGGACGAGGGTAAGGCGGTCCACACAGCCTATCTGGACCTCGCCAAGGCCTTTGACACCATCCTCCACTCTGGAATCATAGATAAACTTACTAAGCTGGGTATAAATCCCTATGTCACTCGATGGGTTGCCAACAGAATTACTGACAGAACCCAGACTGTAAAAGTAGCCGACTCCAAATCCATCTCCAGACAAGTGGCAAGTGGAGTACCTCAGGGTTAAGTCCTGGGACCGCTCTTGTTTGGCATCAACTTGTCTCAAGTACAGGCCAACACTAAGGGACTCTGGCTAACAAAGTTCGCAGATGACTGCAAACTGGGAGCCATTATTGAATCCCCAAATGATGTGGCTATTCTACAAAAGGGCCTTACAGAAACAGATGCTTGGTCTTAAGCTTAATGCCAAGAAATGTATAGTTATCCCCTTTGGGAAAAACCATGTACCCATGAATTACCACATAGGTGGCAATACACTAAACACCGAAAGTGTGATGAGAGACTTAGGGACACAGGTGGACAGTGGTCTCACCTTCGATAACCACATCGCCACAACAGTCAGGAAATCCTTCTATGTGGCACACCTCATCACTAAGGGCTTTTGATCCAGAAAAAAAGAGGTCATTGTCCCACTGTACTCATCCCTCATTAGACCCATTATAGAGTACAATGCCCCATTTGGTATATACCTCACAAGACATTTGCAACAGCTGGAAGGGCCGCAGAAATACCTCACTAAAAGAATCACAGGCCTAAAGCAGATGCCCTATACTGACTGTCTAAAAAATCTCCAGCTATACTCTGTGGCATATCGTCTACTCAGAGGCGATCTCTGCTTAACATACAAGGCCATGTCAAACCCTGAGCTGTTGGACATGCTCCACTTAAAGAAATCCCAAGCCCTCAGAGCCACACGCTCCAGGGATCTAAACCTTGTCATCACAATAAACAAAACATGCTGAAGCGATGGGTTCCTGACCCAGAGACTCCCCATACTCTGGTATAGACTGCCCATACATGTCAAGCCTCCTTGGTGCTCTTCAAAAGGAACCTTGACAATTGGATGGGGGATAGGAAATTCACCCTGGAGATCATGTCAGTCACCCTGCTAGACAGGGGTCCAGGGAAGTAAAGATTGCGGGAAGAAATATCCAGGGAATTGTTATGGCTAGGCTTGTATAGGCCCTAGGGCCGATAGCCTAGTACCAACCTATGACCTTATGAACTATAGTCCAAAAACCCCAAAGCAAAGGTCTGTAAGAAAAAGTGGTTTAGTCAGTAAACAAACTCATTGCAAACAGAGTTCCTAAGTTCAAAGAAGGAAGAGGGTTACTTATCTGTATTAGAGTATAGAAACAAACAAAACAATGAGGCAAGGTGCCTGAAGATACTGGTAACCAACAAAAAACAAGTACAGGCATCATAAGGATGTCGACAAAGTCATGTACCAAGCAATAGTCAGAAGGAACAGCCATTTATTCAAAACATAAACACAACACTCCCCACAGCGTTTTAGTCAAAAAGACTTCTTCAGATGTATGAATAAATGCATCACAAGCTGCTACTTTCTCTTTTATACCCCATGATCCCTTAATTACATAATTTGTTAATGAGTTAAAACAAATACAATTAAAGAAACAGATTATAAAAGCAGTTTAAAACCAACCTAACATATTCCTGTATAAATACTAGCACATCAGTACATGTTTATACAAATATATAAATATAGAAATTAAAATATTTAAATATATAAATATAAATGCTTAAATGTGTATATAAAAAAATATATATAAAACTGCATTATTAAATTCTTTAATCAAAATGAATTACTAAAGTGCATGAAGTAACATTCACCTAAATACAAAATGAATAGGCTAGACACATATAAATTTAATTTAACATATATTAAAAACCTATTGCAACGTTGTCATAAAACAGAGACCACACAAGTTACAATTTTGCAGCTCTCATTTTCAATACAGGGGCAATAGATAAATGTTCATTAAGTCCCGGGGTCCTATTGCCCTCTAAAAGCAGTTGCCAATATAATTCCCTTACCTCAATCCTGGTCTCCCAGGGACCCCCCCCCCCACATCCTGATCCACCTTTTCAACCACAAAAAAAAAAAACATCTTGCCTGGGTGCATGCTAAGGTATGTTTGTAAAGTGCATTGTTATTATCTTTTGATTAAGATGTTCGTAAATCCTTCTTTTTAATTTACGTGTAGTTTTTCCAACATAAAATGCTGCACACTGTTTACATATAGCTAAATAAATCAAACCTTTGCTGCAATAGTTGGAAAAGCTATCACTTTTAACCATATAACCCTTCTCTGCAATACACACTGAATCCTCTTTTAAAATAAATGGACACTGGGCACAAAATCCACACTTTTAAGTGCCTATTCTTTTTCTATGGGCTAACTAATCTCTTTCCAATAATTCCTTTAGGTTCCTTCCTTTCTTGTATGCAAACTTTAAAGGAGCTTTAAACAGTACTTCCAACTCAGAGTAGCAACCAAACTTACCCCAATGTTGGGAAATCATATTTCTAATGGGGGGGTATCCTGATTATAAAACATTACATAGTTACCCCCAAAAACACCATCCCCTTATTGACTGGATGTTTCGATGTGACGAGTATCCATAGGGGAAATCTGCCCATGGAGAGTATCCACCCTTTCACCCCCAAGAATAGGGCAAAATCTACCAGTTCTTCCTGCCTTCACCTCAGCCATGACCTCTACTATCAATTCCCTAGGGTATTTTCTAGCCAGAAACATATCTGTTACTTTAGTACTTTCACATTCATAATCCACATATTTAGAGGTCATTCTACAACTGTAAATAAACTGTCCCTTTACAATACTTCTTTTCTGCTTAAAGGGATAAGAACTGGTGAAGTACAAATAGGAGTTAGAGAAAGTCTCTTTCCTATATACCACTGACGCAAATTTCTGTAATTCTATGTCTTTTTTTATTGTAACATCCAAAAAATTCATCTCTTGAGAGTAAATATGGTGGATAAATCTTAGAAATTCTGTAGTCTGATTCAAATATTGTATGAATTCCATAAGTTTAGTTTCATTACCCTTCCAAAAAAGACAAATATTGTCCAAGTATAATTTATAATAAACCCAATATTGGGCATACTCCGAGTGAAGAACAAACTTTTCTTCCCATACCATAAGTACAATATTGGCATAGGTTGGGGCACAACAAACCCCCATAGCAACACCCTGAATCTGCCTAAAGAATTCACCCTCAAAGAATAAGAAATGATGCCCCAAAACTAGATCCATGAGTTCTGTGTACACTAAAAAAGTGTTATGGTCCAATTTTCCATATTGATGGATTGCCTCCTGGAACCACTCCATACCAGTTTTGTGGGGGATTACATTAAATAAATCCTGTATGTCTAATGTGACAAAAATAAGGGACTCTGAATACATGGTCAACAAAAAGCAGAAGCCAGCAACTGTGAGCTGTATAAACTAATTTAGTTAAAAAATAAAAAAAACACAAGGATAGCAGACCGGTTTCGGCTATGGTGTTAACCTAGCCTTCATCAGTGTAAATACCCAAAACATCTTGAGGTTCTTTTATACACATAGAAATAATTAATCACAAAGTTTCATTGGTGAGCTCATGAATATTCATTAGTATACAAAATCATAAATATTCATTAAGACCAGGCTGGAAAAGTCCACCTAATTTCACAATCCATTTCTTTTCTTTTACATTTAGTTTGCTGTGCCAACCAGATTTATTAGATCTGTCGCCTATTATTTTATCGATGATGGTGAAATGAAATTTTGCTGTGGTATGTTTAAGAGTATGTTTATACAGGGCATTACTCATTCTCTTACATTTAACATCACTGAGGTGTTCAGAAATACGTAACTTGAGAGGTCTAGATGTTTGTCCTATGTAAAATGCATGACAACTACAAGAGGCCATATAGATGATCCAATCCGTGCTGCAATTTCCAAAAAACCTGATGTCATATATAGCACTGCAATTGCTGCTGGAGAATTGGTTGTTTTTTAGCACATGTTTGCAATGGCTGCAATGGCCACATGCCATGCAGCCCACAAGTTTATCTCCAGAAATTAAGGTTTGGGTCATATTCTGGTTAGTGGCATCATGCTAATGTTTGTAGTGACTGAAATGAGATCCAAGATTTTCCCCCTTCTAAATGAGAACATGCAGGTCTCGGATAAATATTGTGACAAAACATTGTTGGCTAGAAGGATGTTCCAGTGTCATCTAATGGCATCAATGACTCTGTTTGTATTTCTACCATATGTGGTGATAATTCTTGAAGACCTCCTCAAGTACAAACATAAATCACAGAACACAAACAACAATCTACGATTTAAGACTGAATCTGAGCAGCTACCATGAGTGATACTGTGTCAAAGAATATTTCTGTATCCAGATTAACAAATCATTTAAGAAGCCTTTGAGATATAGTGACCATTCATATAATTAATTAATTAATTAATTCATTCATTCATTCATTTATTCATTCATAAATTCATTCATTCATTTATTCATTCTCTGATAACTTACTTAATCCAGTTGAGAGTCACGGGGAGTTGGAGCCTATCTCAGCACTCAATAGGTGCAAGGCTGTGAACTAAGCCTTAAGGGGATGCAGGCCCATTACTGGATAGGTGCAAACATGCACGCATACACAAACACACACACACACACTCTCTCAATCATATGTGGCACACAAACCTACAGGCTATTTTGAAGCTCACCATTTCACTTCACACAGTGATTGTACAGTTGTATAAGAATGTACCATGACAGCAGATGTCCTGCTGATCACTGTTGCAGTATTCCAAATAAGCTGGATGTCCAGCCATGGTACCAAAGCCAAATCCTTCCACAGAGCCATGTGTCCAATGTATGATCTAAGCCTGGAGTTTTAAAGGTACATAGGTGGATGTATGATCATGAAACCTCAGATAATCTCCAAGCCAGTAAGCTTGCAGACACTTGAGTCGCAAGATAAAATGGTCAGCTAAGAGGGTAAAAAAATCAAAAGCAGTGGTCCTTCATGGTCCATGAAAGAAGGAAGGAAAGTTCTAATAAAGGGGGAAGGTAGGGTGGGAAAGAAGACTACAACAGTGATCAGTAGGACACCAGCTGCTATGGGAAGTTCTTCCTTAGAACACTGTTGCAGCATTCCAAACTGCTAGGTGATTCCCAAAGCTAAAGAAGTATGAAGGGTGGATGGATTAGGGATGGGAGAGTTGTCCAGCATCCCAAAAGGACTGACCTGGAAAAGGCAGTTCTAGATTTTAGAAAGGAATCCATTTTGCAATGTTTAGTAATGGTATGCATAGAATACAAAGTCATTGCTTCTAGGATAGTTCTAGAGTTAATTCCCTTAGAAAAAGTTCCAAATTAGGTCACTGCTCCAGCAGACAAAGATTTACCATGTTGTGTTCAGCAACAGCCACTGGATTTAAAAATCCATTTGGCAATAGTTTGCTTTGAGACTGATATATCTAACATGTAATCTTGGAAAGAAACAAGCGATTGATCAGATTTGTGGAATCCTTAGTCTTGTCCAAGTAAAATCTGAGCTCCCTGTATACACCAAGACAGTGTAGAATTATTCACCTTTATTTTGTGAATTAGGAAAGAAGAAAGAAAGATTGATGGCCTGATTAAGGGGCAGTTCATTTACCACTTTAGGCATAAATGAAGAATTGCCCCTCAAGGACTCACTATTCTTATGAAAAATAAGGATGGCAGGAATTGCCTTCAGGGCTTACAGCTTGGAGATTCATCTGGCTGAGGTAAGGGGTTATGGTTTTCCAAGTGCAGAATTTAGAGAAGCAGAGGCTGCTGCTTAAAAAACAGAAATAGAGAGAATTTCTAGCACAAAATCGAAGTTCCAAGAAGGCGAGAGAGCTTTCCTAGGAGGTTAAAGGTGGAGGACATCTTTTAGGAATTGTTTTAGCTGTAGTCTAGAGAGAAGACAAGAATCCAGCAGTAGGCAAGCAGAAATAGGTTCATAGGTATATAATAAGCTAATGATCACTAGGGCCCTTATAAGTGTAGCCATGCAACCCAAATGTGAGACACAAATTTGATTTATACATAGGGTGATTTACTGAGTACCTCTGTCCATGAGAGACATAGGTGCCAGACCAGGGGTGAATTTCTGATTACTCAAACTTTGGTCCAAGCTGCTCTTAAATAGGGATAGGGAGCAACTCTGCTTCAAATAGATGGGGAGCCTCTTCCAGAAAATGGGAATTCCCTGAGAAACATAGCCGTTTCTCCAACATGTTCTACATATGTTGCAAGCAAAATTTAGTTCTTTTAATCTAGTAGGTCTGATGCTGTTTGTATTGCGGATGTGCAAAAATTCATCAAAACAGGGTCCAGGGATACTTTGTATGAAAAGCAAATATCACCTCTCAGAAGTCTGTATGATACCGAGTAAAGAGACAGGGCTTTGAGGCAATCAGCATTCTTTTTGTAAGGAACCTTTGTGGATATTCCAGTTGCTGCATGTGTCTGGTAAGGTAGATACCGAAGGACTGGAGATATTATACTCTATAATGGGTTTGATGAGGATTGAATACAGTGATGTGATGACCTCTCTGGACCTAGATGTCATGCCCTTGCTTATAAGTTGAGCAACATAGAAGGATTTTCTTACTACCTTGGACAAATGTTGGTCAAAGGTTATGTTACTATCTGTATGAGATCCCAGATCCCTGACTAATTAATCAACTTGTAGGAGTATTTTATTGATGATGTAGTTACCTGAGGTGGCTGACTTCCCAAAAGGTACTATAATGCATTTCTTGCTATTGGGTTTTAAGCTATGGCTTTGGCACCAAGTGTTTGTCTGTATCAGACTTTCCTGAATGGTGTTCTTATATTGGGGGGATTCAATGACTGCTCCCAGTTTGCAGTCATCTGTGAACTTGGTTAGCCAGAGGCCTCTGAAGTTTGACTTTGACATCCAAGATGTAGATGCCACAAAGGAGTGGGCCTGGCACAGAGCCCTAGGGGACTCCATTGGTTACTAGTCTCTTTTTGGAGGTGGCCTCACCAATTCTAACCTCCTGGGTCCTATCAGTGAGCCAGCTATTTATCTTGTATGTTACAAAGGGGTTTATACCTCATTCTGTAAGTATCTTGAAAATGCCCAAGTGGGGTTGTGCCAAATGCTTCAGCCAGATCTAGGTACATAGTATGCACATTTTCCATTCATCCGTTTCCTTAATGATCTCTTGAAATAAGTCTACCAGATCACCAGTAAGCATGATCTTCTTTTGACAAAGCCAAACTGGTATGCATCCAGTGTCTGGAGGTCTCCTATGTCCTTGTTGATAATTTCCATGATAATTCTTTCCATGGCTTTGCAAATATGACAAGTCAGTAGTTTCCAAGATCTGTTGAAGATCTTCCCTTATGAAGGGGGTTGACTGTCACAGCCCTCCTTTTACATTGTACAAAACCTGTTTTGATAGTTAAATAATGACTCCAAGGGTCCTGATAAGTCATATTTTAGACTATTCATGAGGCATCCTGGGATATTTGTCGGGGTCCATTGAGACTGTGTTCTTGGCCTTAGAGATTGCAGCCAGTAGAGGGTTTCTAGTTATAGTTGGAAGGGTTATGTTTGGGGGTATTTTGGGGGGATGGCTGGGAGTGAGAGGAGGGTAAAATTGGAACTGAATTTGTCTGCTGACAGGTTCCCTATATTGCCAGGCTCAGTGAATGCGGCACATTTAACCATCAGTTTAGGACTGTGTGCTGCCCTGGAGGTTTTTGACATAGCTGAAGCAGGCCTTATGGTTATCTTTCACCTGGGAGGCTATCTTTATCTCAAAGTTGGCTTTGCATGACCTAATTAGCCTTCTTAATTGCCTATTTAGTTTGATGAGAGAGTTTTTATCTATTTTTTTATTTATTTTACTTATTTTACATTTGTTAACCGGGTTAGTCTGGCTGAGCTTTTGGCTCATTTTCAGCAGAGACCCGGGGAGAAAAGCTCCTCAGGACTAGAAAACAATTTATTAAATTTTAGTAACATAGCAGTAACAATCAGCTATAGGATCTTACAAGCAGAGACCTGGAGAGAAAAAAGTTCCTCAGGCAATTCAATTATACAGTGCATTAACAATTGGTAGACAAGTATATGAGTTGTTACAAACAAGGTTTTAAACAATTGGCAGAAGAAAATGTGACTAGTTACAATATTATTTAAGCTGCTTAGAGCAAAATGAGGTAATAGTTAGGCAGATGCTTATTTAAAGTGGGTAGGATCTAGTTGTATAGGAGTTTGGAAACAAGAAAGAAAAGTAAGAATGGCTAGTAGGAGATGTATGGGAGGTAGAGTATAGGAGACAGACTAGACAGGTAGGTTGTTTTGAGACTAAGAATTAAGAGTGGATGGAGACAGAGGAAGGGAAGAGGTAGAAGAGGCAGGGGAATAGTGTTAGAGATACATTAAGAGTGAGGTGGTGACATAGGTGAAAGGATGGTGGTTTCAGGGGGGGTTGGCTACAGTGGCAAGACCACTTTGTTTTTAGGTATTTCCTTGTGGCTAATTTGAAACTTTTGCTATGCTGGAGGAATTTTATTTCCAAGGGGAGTTGGTTCCAGGACGTAGCTGGGTTATAGTTATAGAGAAGGCAGCCTATTTTGGTTTTGGGTTTGTAGATGTCTAATAATTCTTGAATTGAGCTGCGTAGCATCCTAGCAGGGGACTATTTGGATATGATAGTGGAGAGGCTGGGGCAGAAGGAGGATATATTTACGGGAATTACCTTTTCTGACACTTGTCATAATTTTTTTCTTTTTGATGTATATCCTCTTTAATTTGGGATGCCACCAGGGCAGTTTGTTCTGGGGCTAGTCCTCAGCTTACTTCTGGTAGTCACAGCAACATCTATCCAGCCACTGACATGGTTGTACAGAGTTTCTGAGGGCAATTAAGCATATGCTGCTGTGTTCTCAGAGTTTGGAGAGGCATTTAATTTTGACAATCCATCACCTAATAAAGGGTAATTTGCCTTGGAATAGTTTATAACTAATATTTGTTTTAATGGGATTACAGAGTTGATTTTGATTTTGAAGAAGACAATTGTATGGTCAGACTCTACTAGGTAGGATGAGGTATTGTGGGGATGCAGCATTCTCCCATATTTGTGATCATGAGGTACAGTATGTTGGAGCCTCTAGAGGGTATATTCATTATTTGGTCAAGGATGTTTGTATTTATGAAGTCCAGAAATCTCTGTACCTGTAGATTTGAGGTCATGTAGAATTCCCAGTCTATATTGGGGTAATAAAAGTCTCTTAAGAGTAGGATGTAAGGTTGGATGCTAAGTGTCTCCAGTAGGTCCACGTATGCACTGTAAGCTTCTTGGGACATGGAGGGTGACCTACAGCTAGTTAGGATATGGTATGGGATTTTGTCTATGGTGATATGCACATGGAGGAACTCCAGCTCATTATCCTGTTTGACCACCCTAGAGGTATGCTTGTTACTGATGTATTTGAGACAACTCCACCTTTAGCCCTTATCTTATGCAGCTACTGATCTAAAAGTGTGGAAGGCACTAAAATCTTGCACTGCTGGGGTACTCTCTGCCACTTTAAATTGTGTCTCAGTAACTGCACAGATGTCTATATTCTTGAGTGTGAGGAGGGCTTGGAAGGAGTGCTTTTTTTATTTAAGCTCCTGGCATTGAGCAGTAATAGTTTAGAGTTCAGTTGAGTTGATTTTGCTATGTTGGTAGATTTGTCGATTTGGCATTGCCTAAAAAAGGCACAATGGGGGTGCATAAAGTTTTAGTCAATATTCAAAAACCTAGAGGGGAAAGATGCAGACCATCCTTGGCAAAGTAACATGGTCTGTTAACCATGTTCTCCCAATCTGACAAATATTGGATCCCCTTAGACTGACACCAGAAAGACAGCGACTTGTTGAAGTCAATCACTTTTTGCTCGCATTGTGGCATCATCCTCAGTAATGGTAATATGCTGCTTAATGTTAGACTCATACCAGCCTGAGACACATAGTCTGAAAGCTCCAGGAAGGTACATCTCAGGTCATTTACACCTACATGGACTATGATAGAATCATATTGGTACTTGTGGCATAACACTTTTATTCTTTTTGGGTGGGATGCTCACTTTCTCTAGACACAGAGACTCCAACTCCTGATATACCTTGGTAAGCAGCCCCGGTATTTCCTCTCTAACAAAAATCTGCAGAATACCATTGGGTCCTTTGGAGATAATTAAATGGTGTACCCCTTCTCACCATTGTCATAGCATCAATCATTTCAGAAGTAAGGCCTATGGTGGGGATCACTGTAGTGGGCATCTGAGAAGGTGTTGGGCATACTGTGAGTCCCAAAACCTAAGCAGCTATATCCAAGGCTGATTGGGCAGTCAATCTCAGGCCTAGGCCTCTTAATTTTTTTCTTTTGCACAAGCTGCATGTCAGGAGTGGAAGGATTCACCACTTTTGCTTGGGCAAGGTGTTTAAAGTGCTGGGTCTCCAAGCAGGAGTTAAGGGACAAAAGTCATATTCATAAAGTCTTAGGAACAAAGGACTGGCAGATCAAACAAGTTCTGTAATTGTGCTCTGTGCCTGAACAGAAAAGGCACTATGAGTAGAGATCCTTGTAGGGAATCTGCCTACCACAATCACACTTTCTTCTCCTAGCCTACATCAAATAGAGCAGCAAACAGCAATGCAATAAGAAAAATCAAGGTAGCTTCCCCAATGGGGTACCTATCTGAAACACTGAAGGACAGTGGTACCAACAACCATATGTAGAACAGACCAACCGGCTCTAAACCTTTGTCTTGACTGGAGACAAGATAGTCAGGGTTTTCACATTCATACATCCATTTATGTACACTTATGCTCATTTGCTTAGGTCATACATACAATGTATAGCTCTAAGGAAGGCTTTGGCTTTTGTATACCAAACAGATGTCCAGGTTATTTTAGACAGATAACAGTTTGCAATACTTCAACAGTGATCTAAGGAAGGACACATTCTGTTCCTCAAAACCAGTTCCTGTGTACATCTCTGTTTTTTTTCTTTTACTTCCTTTCTACTGCACAAGTTTTTAAATTGAGCATGAGAAAGAAAGACAGCATCTAGTCGTTGAGTCCCATAACAGCCAAACAAAATTACCCATAGCAGATTATCTTTTCTTTGTAAATTAGTGATTATTATGTATATCCTGGTAAGACAGTAGCCATTTGCAGCTGACTCACAGAATGGGAGGTATTTAACCAGCAAGAATAATATAGTATAACGAGAACAACATTAATTTTCAGGTACTTCCTAGGAACAGCTAGCCTTCAGTTATGGTGTCTGTATTATGTGATCAAACTTTTAAAAGTTCGAACACTGTATGGTCGACACCATATGATCGAACTTTTAAAAGTTTGAACGTTTTAACGGAGATCTCTGTACAGTGCGGGATGGAAAGATTTCCCTTTTCTGCACTGTAGTGCGATCTCAGAGTTGGTACATTTAAAGAGCAGGGGGTGGGGGGTGGAGCCCATCACGTGGGGGGTGCAGGGGGACTTGCCCCCTGCTTAAAATGTTCAGGTAAGTTTTTTATGTGCTTTTTTTATTATTAGATTTTCAAACTTTTAAAAGTTCAATCATATGGTGTCGACCATATGATGTTCAAACTTTTAAAATTTTGATTATCTAATATAGACCCCAGTTATGATACAGTGATGCAGTCTCTCTTTGTTTTGAGAGAAATAAAACACACATCTATCACCTACCATATCAGGCACTGAACTGACAAATAGTGTATTACAAAATGTTTGTGATGTCACATTCTAACTCTTGGTTTGTACCAGTCTGCCAATAAGGCAGGACTACACCCTGTTTTAGGAATTTCCTTCTGGAATGTATAGATCTACATTAATGCTCTGTGCTATAACATTTTATGACAGTGAAGGCATTGTTTAGTATTACCAAAACTGATGGCATTTGTCATATAAATACAAAGTTTATAAACTTATCAGTCTTTCAAAGTTCTTTACCTGCTTGTAAATTAGTTCAAAGCGTCCTGTACTGCAGTTCCGGTCATGTCTTCGGTCAATTACAACCCGAATGGTGTCCTCCTGTACATTGGCACATAGTTCAGATGTGATAGGTGTGGATGGAGCCATGGTGGGACTAGCATTTATTTCAATAAGCCAAGGCTGAAAATCCTCACCAAACATGAAGTCAGCCCCATAAAGTTCAAAACTGTTCTTACGGAACTCAACTACATCCTGTGCTGTCTGCATTGCATGTATCACAGCCTGCTTCATGCCAGGAAAGATAATATCACTCCAGACATTTTCAAACCCATTCTTTCTCAGGTAGGTTCGGAACTGATCACTTGACCACATATTGTCCTCAGGCACCAAGGGATGGCGATGTAGAGAATTTGTATAGTGCTTCTGGATAGAGTTGTTACAAAGGTGTATAGACCTGCATAGACAAATTACAGTTCCTCTTAATTCTCCTAGTTACAGTCAAGTTTATGCAAGAGGGAGTTATTTATGCAAACATAATTTGTTGCATTCTGATACATTCCATATACTTTAGAAAATGTCAGTGGATGAATTTATCATCACTTTTGCAGTATGATTTACAATTACTTCGCCATTACACCATGCATTATAACTATGTTCTTAATTATAATTTTTGTATTGTATTTTGAATCTTGCTATTGTGAAGACATCAATAAATCAAACATTAGTAAATTATTAATAGGGATGATGAGGTCATTACTGAGGACAGGTGGTAGAACTGAAGTTTAGAAATAGCTGCTAAATTCACTATGCAGCCAACTTATAACTCAGTTTGCCACAGAACTGCTGTAAAGGCAATCCATTGTTGGCACAATCCTCACCTGAAAAAACTGCACCTTGGCTACTTGACCCTGGGAAGCTACACTCCAGAGGACTGACTACCAAAGTCACCTGCAATGTTTGTAATGTAGGTGTTGACTGTGATCCGTTTCACATAGTGTGGGCTTATTCAAAGACACAAGCATTGTGATAAGAGCTAATAGGATGGCTTCACAGATTAGCTCCACATGATCTGAATAACTTATCTGAATGTTGCCTACTATGTATGCATCAAACAAGATACAATGATGGTTATTCATGATATCTTTCAGTGTCTACTAGACTTCAGTAAGTGAGAAATTATAATCACATAAGGATCAGAGAAACAGAAAAATACACTATGTCATTCATCCTTACAGCAGATAGCCCAGTCTTCTAGAAAATGAACCTACTCTACTCATGAATTTCAACTGTCCCCAATTTCCATCAATGTTCCTGATGTTTACAAATACAATATTCTAGCAGGATTCTCTATGGAGAAGTGTAACCCCAAAACTACTTCAGTAAAAAGTTGGTGTACACTGGCCATAAGGTAGTATTTATCTCACAGGAATTAACATAACAGTTTTCTGAAATGTTGCTTATGTGGCACATGTCATGGAACTAGACAAAAATCTCTGGAAAAATAAAACAGTGGGACTAAAGGCTACTAAAATAATGGGAATATTAGTCAACCACATGTTGGATGAAGAGAGTGAGGTAACTCTTCTTGACAAAAGTTGGGGCATGCTTAAGTCCAATGGTATTACAACGGTATTGCTAAAGAAAAATTTGGCTTACATTAATAAAGTCATTAATAAGCTGGATGATTTCATATACAAAGCATGCAAAAGAAACACTAGAGTTGAAAAGATATTAAACAGCCATTCAGATTCCATATTGGTCCGAAAGTAGGAGAATAAGTCCTTGAAAAAAATAATTTGTCAGTTTGGAGGTAGCATTAGAAATGCCTGAAGACAAATTCAACAACAGGGCAGGTGTTGGAGAAAGGAAATCCACGGGACTGAAGTCCCAGAGCAAAAAGAGATAAGGAAACAGGAAAAGACTGTATCATTTTGGCAGCTAACAGCATTAAACGTAGCAAGACCTTACAACGTCTATGCAATTCAGATCTTATATCCCAGCTCAAAATAATATTTTCTGTAGTTACAATAATTTTCCCCCAACATCTCTAACATATACTCAGTTGGTAATTTTTAAAATCTGCCATCTTGTTACATTCTACAAAAAAATTGCCCATTTACCTCCCTTTTCCACATCACAACTCCAGCAATTGTTATCTACCCAAGAAAAAAATGTTGAAGTCTGCTTGAGGTATAAAAATATCTATTTTAGCACTTCTATGCAAAAATCCTAAACCTTTGGGAGCCATTCAGAAGATGTCCTCCAACTATTGTTTTAAATATTGCTTTTCCATTCTCTATTCTCAGTCTTTTCGAATGGTTTCTGATTGACTTTTGAAGTTATCATGCAGTATAGCTCTATTATTGATTCTCTCTCACCCCAGCTGTAATCTCAATTACAGTTTCAGACTATATGGAAGTCTACTATCAAAATGGATACAAGAGGAAGTGAATATTTGCTAAACTTGCATGCAGCGTTTGCTGTGCATTTAATGGTATAAGTAATTAAGCATGCCCTTGGCTGAAATAAGTAAAACTCCAGTTACATTTCTACTACCAAGTTAAGTCACTATTTGCCACAGTTGTAACAAAGTCTGCCTTGTATATAACTGTTTGAATTACAGAACATGCTCTTGGCATAGACAAATAATAGACAATAGACAGTATTAACTGTTCTGATGACTTAAGTTGACCAGTATGAGTTACTGCACAAATGTGAATCAAGGTTATCAATTGCTGTTCTACAGATATGTGGTTTAATATCACAGGTTATCTGAGCAACGGAATAATGAAGTTACTAGCTGGCTGTGACTATGAAGAAAAATGTTTTTGAAGTATGAGCATGTGTGTGTGTGTGTGTGTGTGTGTGTGTGTGTGTGTGTGCGCGTGTGTGTATATGGTTCTATTATGTTTGTTTGAAAAAGAAAGTTGAATCAAGACATGTTGAAAACACAACATTCTGAAACGTATTTAATGTGAGGTCTGCCAAACCCTTCCTGCACCCCTAACACCCCCTACTAATCATATATACCAGCTCCAGGATTATACAACAGTGGAGAAAGGTAGAGTACCCTGACCCTGCAAGGCTACAATGTCTTCCACACCTTTAGACTGCAAAAGGAATGTGTGAAAACCAAAGGAGGTGGTGTTTCAATCTATATTAGAGATAAATTCACCTCTCTGAGGCCTTAAACCAGGTTTCTGTGACTGCACAGACATCTACATATTCTACTGATAGAAGTGCTTCCAGGGGGTGCAGTTTTTGGTTTAAGCTCCTAGCATTTAGCAGCATGACCCTTATTTTGTTCTGACTGGTTAATTTCATGTCAGTAATGTTGTTTTTGAGACCTTGTCTAAAAAAGACACTATGTGGAGGCAAGAGTCTTCGCCAGCAGCCAAAAACCTAGTGTTGCGAGGTGCAAACCTTCTCTGGCAAACCAGCGAGATTTGTTGACCATGGCTTCCCAGGCAGACAGGAACTGGATTTGCTTGGAATTACACCAAAAACAAAGCCAGTTATTGAAATCAATCATGTTTTTGTTTATAGCAGTTAGACTGGACAACTCCATGGAGTTACTCCAGGTCCAGGTTACAGTGTGTAAGACCCCCATTCAAGTCCAAGGCAGTTATAGATCCCTGTCCATGGATCACGACACCCATGAAGGCTACTTAACCAAGCTGAAGACAATCCAAATTTTACTGAACACACTGGCTATGGAGGATTTAAATTATCCCACCATCAACTGGGAAACCTACTCTAGCCCAAACTCGCTAGCAAAAAAGTTCCTTGATTTTGTGAATTCAAATGCCCTGGAGCAAATTATCCATACCCTGACAAGAGGAACAAATGTTTTAGATCTGGTCTTCACCAACATGTCAAACAGGTGCACTGCTGCAGCTGTTGGACCTTCATTAGTTAAAACTGACCATAAATCCGTCACCTTCAAACTGACACTAACACCAGAACTCACAAAGGGTGAAATCAGACTAAAAAACTTCACCATGCCAAACTGTAGCCTCCTAGATGAAGGTATAAATGCATTCCAAGCCCTACTCCAAGCTAAAAGTTGCAACTATGCCAAATCTTACACTAAAGCCCTACACAATCACTTACGTAAGTGTATAAACTTGGCTGCACCAGACAGAATCAAAGCCAGAGCCCCAAGTAAAATCAAGCTGCCATGGTGGACTTCCAGCATCAACAAACACTACAATAAACACAAAAAGCTGCTGTCCAAGAAAACAAAGACAAGGACCCAACAATGGAAAAGCACCCTCCTCAGCGATGAACAAACAAGAAATGCAGGACAAAGCACTTCAAGCACCCAGGAAATCTTCAGCTATTCATCTCTTTATTAGGGTTAAAACCAGAATGTAGTGCCACACTGAAAGAAAAATAAAGTAAAGCGCTTTTCGTCTGGTGCAATGACCAAACTTCTTCAGACAAGTAACAGCAGGCACAGAGGCAGTTCATCTATATACACACACACACCAGAACACATTCTACTTCCCGCATTTTACGTTGGAAAAACAGACCGTAGACTGCGGGAGCGAGTGTATGAACACCTTTATTGTATCAGGAAAGGCAAGGTTGAAAATGCTCTAGCTGCCCACATTAAAATGAAGCCCACATACAACTTTAACTTCAGGGTGATAGATCATGTAACTGGAGATGTAAGGGGAGGCCCGAGATCTTTACTACTAGAAAAAAGAGAATTGATGTGGCAGATATGCTTAGATGCTTGCCATTTTCCTGGTATTAATGGTGGGTGTTCCATTCAATGTTTACTGAAATTGAAAAGCCTGAATAGATGACATATATTTATTTATATATGTTTTTTCTTTCTTTTTTTTCCCCTGTTATGACTATGTATGTGAATGTTTTTGAGTTGTTCTATATGGTTTACCCACTTTACAATTGTTGACTTTATACCAGTTTGATAATCATGGCTAATTTAGTATGTAAGTGGTTTAATTTTCACTAGGTGGCAACCTTTACAGTAGTGTAGGTGTTGAATAATACAAGATCTGAATTTTAAATACACTTCTGATTAGTGAATTCCTGATTTTTGTCTTTTGAGTTCCTAGTAAATCAGGTATTTGTTTCATGTTTTCTAACTAATAGTTGCCACAATTATGGTAGCACATGTGGTATTATTTGTAATATTAGTATGAACTAACTGGTTTTAAAGTGATTTTTAAACTGATTTTCCAAACTCCATTTTATGTATAGAATTAATTGTTTTTGTATGAGTTGTTTAATTAGGGGGCGGAGGGAAGTGTGTTCTGGTGTGTGTGTATATATATATATGAATTGCCTTTGTGCCTGCTGTTACTTGTCTGAAGAAGTTTGGTCATTGTACCAGACGAAAAGCACTTTACCTCATTTTTCTTTCAGTGTGGCACTACATTCTGGTTTTTACCCTAATAAAGAGCTGAATAGCTGAAGATTTCCTGGGTGCTTGAAATGCTTTGTCCTGCATTTTTTGTTTGTTCAGCAGTTTGTGGTGGTGTTTCGATTTTTTCCTTTGTCTGATGGCTAGCGGGATTTGCACTGATTCCCAGGATCTCTACAATACCCAGGATAGTCATCATGAAGCTGGGAACCTTACTAGGCTTATAGCCATGATTTCTCAATGTTTGGACACTTTGTCAGAACACTTGGATATAATACATCTACCAACTAACTGTGCTATAGCTGCCAACAACCCGAATTCAGGGGTTGACACTTACCAAGTAAGGGGTAGGACCACTAAGATCCTCCTATGTCAAACTTCTGAGACTCTGTAGCCTGATGGAGAACATCCTGAGTGATTTGATGTATCTAAATGGCTGAATACCATCCCTGTGCTGAATAAAACCAGCAACAATGTCCAGTTACCTAATGAGAGATTTTCTCCTGAAGTGACTGTATCAATAGCATTGGATTTGAAATTGTTAGATACAAAATTATTTAAAATAAAAAAACTGCAGTTAGAAACTACTTACTTTAATGAATGTCTAAAGGAGGGAGTTGTTCCCAAGGGGCTGAGATCCTGGCAATACCCGCATTTCACGTTGGAAAAACAGACCGTAGACTGCGGGAGCGAGTGTATGAACACCTTTATTGTATCAGGAAAGGCAAGGTCGAAAATGCTCTAGCTGCCCACATTAAAATGAAGCCCACATACAACTTTAACTTCAGGGTGATAGATCATGTAACTGGAGATGTAAGGGGAGGCCCGAGATCTTTACTACTAGAAAAAAAGAGAATTGATGTGGCAGATATGCTTAGATGCTTGCCATTTTCCTGGTATTAATGGTGGGTGTTCCATTCAATGTTTACTGAAATTGAAAAGCCTGAATAGATGACATATATTTATTTATATATGTTTTTTCTTTCTTTTTTTTCCCCTGTTATGTCTATGTATGTGAATGTTTTTGAGTTATTCTATATGGGTTACCCACTTTACAATTGTTGACTTTATACCAATTTGATAATCATGGCTAATTTAGTATGTAAGTGGTTTAATTTTCACTAGGTGGCAACCTTTACAGTAGTGTAGGTGTTGAATAATACAAGATCTGAATTTTAAATACACTTCTGATTAGTGAATTCCTGATTTTTGTCTTTTGAGTTCCTAGTAAATCAGGTATTTGTTTCATGTTTTCTAACTAATAGTTGCCACAATTATGGTAGCACATGTGGTATTATTTGTAATATTAGTATGAACTAACTGGTTTTAAAGTGATTTTTAAACTGATTTTCCAAACTCCATTTTATGTATAGAATTAATTGTTTTTGTATGAGTTGTTTAATTAGGGGGCGGAGGGAAGTATGTTCTGGTGTGTGTGTATATATATGAATTGCCTTTGTGCCTGCTGTTACTTGTCTGAAGAAGTTTGGTCATTGTACCAGACGAAAAGCACTTTACCTCATTTTTCTTTCAGTGTGGCACTACATTCTGGTTTTTACCCTAATAAAGAGCTGAATAGCTGAAGATTTCCTGGGTGCTTGAAATGCTTTGTCCTGCATTTTTTGTTTGTTCAGCAGTTTGTGGTGGTGTTTCGATTTTTTCCTTTGTCTGATGGCTAGCGGGATTTGCACTGATTCCCAGGATCTCTACAATACCCAGGGTAGTCATCATGAAGCTGGGAACCTTACTAGGCTTATAGCCATGTTTTCTCAATGTTTGGACACTTTGTCAGAACACTTGGATATAATACATCTACCAACTAACTGTGCTATAGCTGCCAACAACCCGAATTCAGGGGTTGACACTTCCCAAGTAAGGGGTAGGACCACTAAGATCCTCCTATGTCAAACTTCTGAGACTCTGTACCCTGATGGAGAACATCCTGAGTGATTTGATGTATCTAAATGGCTGAATACCATCCCTGTGCTGAATAAAACCAGCAACAATGTCCAGGTACCTAACGAGAGATTTTCTCCTGAAGTGACTGCATCAATAGCATTGGATTTGAAATTGTTAGATACAAAATTATTTAAAATCAAAAAACTGCAGTTAGAAACTACTTACTTTAATGAATGTCTAAAGGAGGGAGTTGTTCCCAAGGGGCTGAGATCCTGGCAATACCCGCATTTTACGTTGGAAAAACAGACCGTAGACTGCGGGAGTGAGTGTATGAACACCTTTATTGTATCAAGAAAGGCAAGGTCGAAAATGCTCTAGCTGCCCACATTAAAATGAAGCCCACATACAACTTTAACTTCAGGGTGATAGATCATGTAAATGGAGATGTAAGGGGAGGACCGAGATCTTTACTACTAGAAAAAAAGAGAATTGATGTGGCAGATATGCTTAGATGCTTTCCATTTTCCTGGTATTAATGGTGGGTGTTCCATTCAATGTTTACTGAAATTGAAAAGCCTGAATAGATGACATATATTTATTTATATATGTTTTTTCTTTCTTTTTTTCCCCTGTTATGACTATGTATGTGAATGTTTTTGAGTTGTTCTATATGGGTTACCCACTTTACAATTGTTGACTTTATACCAATTTGATAATCATGGCTAATTTAGTATGTAAGTGGTTTAATTTTCACTAGGTGGCAACCTTTACAGTAGTGTAGGTGTTGAATAATACAAGATCTGAATTTTAAATACACTTCTGATTAGTGAATTCTTGATTTTTGTCTTTTAAGTTCCTAGTAAATCAGGTATTTGTTTCATGTTTTCTAACTAATAGTTGCCACAATTATGGTAGTAGATGTGGTATTGTTTGTAATATTAGTATGAATTAAAAGGTTTTAAAGAATGATTTTTAAACTGTTTTTCCAAATTGCATTTTATGTTTAGAATTAATTGTTTTTGTATGTTAATTGTTTAATTAGGGGGCAGAGGGAAGTGAGTTCTGGTGTGTGTGTGTATGTAGATATCTATATATATATATATATATATATATATATATATATATATATATATATATATATATATATATAATGAACTGCCTCTGTGCCTGCTGTTACTTGTCTGAAGAAGTTTGGTCATTGCACCAGACGAAAAGCGCTTTTCTTCATTTTTCTTTCAGTGTGGCACTACATTCTGGTTTTAACCCTAATAAAGAGATGAATAGCTCAAGATTTCCTGGGTGCTTGAAGTGCTTTGTCCTGCATTTTTTGTTTGTTCAACAGTTTGTGGTGTTGTTTTGATTTTTTACCCTCCTCAGCGTTAACAGGCAAAAAAGACAACTTGTCAAATCCTCCAAGAGCTCCTTTGAGAGAAACCTAGCATGTACAGTCAAGGATAACCATAAAGCCCTTTACAGTTATGTACATAACCTAAAGGGTAGGACCCAAGCATGTGCAGAACTGGTGGTCAACGGTATTACACACACTGACCCCACAGTGATACCAAACCTGCTATCTCTGTGGGGTCAGTATGTGAAATACCACAGAGATAGCAAACCTGCTAGTGGATAGGTTTGGTGAAAATTTCACTCCCTTATCCCCTCCTAACTTACAAAAAACCCTCCCCCAAACTTCCCCCCATGTTACATATCTGAACAGCAGGTCCTCAAAGCCCTGTCCAAGGCAAAGAACATGGCCTCTACAGGAACATATGACATCCCAGGCTGTCTTCTAAACAGGATTAAACATGAACTAGTATCACCACTAAGTAACCTTTTCAATCATAGCCTAACCACAGGCTTTGTTCCAGTGGAATGGAGAACAGTTACAATAATTCCCCTCCACAAAAGTGGCCTAGCAACAGACCCAAGGAATTACAGAGCCATAAGCCTGACCAGTTGCATCTGTAAGGCCATGGAACATATCATTATTGACCTCATAAATATAGACATAGGTGACCTCCAAACCCTGGCCCTACCCAATTTGGCTCTGTGAAAGGAAGATCCTGCCTGTTAAATCTGGTGAATTTCTTTGAAAGTGTAACCAAGGCCATTGGTGAGTGTAAATCTGTGCACACAGCATACCTCGACTTGGCAAAGGCTTTTGACACAATCCCACCTCTGGGCATTACCAATAAACTTAGCAAACTGAATGTAAACCCCTTTGTTGTAAGATGGGCTGCTAACTGGCTCACAAACTGGACACACAATATCAAAGTGGATGACTCCACATCAACCAGCAGACCTGTTACCAGAGGGGTGCCACAGGGGTCAGTGCTGGGCCCCCTACTGTTTGGTATATACTTCTCAGAAGTTCAGGTCAAAACTAAAGGGTTGCGGATGACCAAGTTTGCAGACAACTGCAAACTAAGTGTAATTACTGAATCCTTAAATGATGTCAGTATACTCCAGAATGGTCTCACACAGACCAACGGCTGGTGTATTAGTCACAGTCTCAAACTGAATGCAAAGGAATGCGTTATCATTCCCTTCAGCACAAACAATGCCCCTTCACACTATCAGATTAATAACAATACCCTAAGTACCCATGAAGTGGTAAGAGACCTGGGATCACAGGTTGACCACAACCTTAACTTCGACCACCACGTGTCTACCATTGTAAGGAAAGCTTTATACATAGCTAACTTGATTAGTAAAGGCATCACCCTGAGAGCAAAAGAAGTTATAATCCCCTTATATTTGGCACTTATTCGGCCCATAATTGAATATAACTTCCCATTCTGTATGTATCATACTTAGCATCTACAGCAATTAGAGAGACCTCAGAGTTTTCTAACAGACGATCAAGGGCTTCCAGCATGTGCCTTACATGGACCGACTAAAATCCCTGTCACTATATCCCATATCATATAGACTTCTTAGGGGAGTCTTATGCCTGACCTACAGAGCAACCAAAAACCCAAACCTGATGAACTTACTGCATATCCGTAAATCAAATGGGTCTAGGGCTACCCGTTCCAGGGACTTATATATGGCCTGCAACTTAAATAGGACATGCTGGAGGGACAGATTTATCTCCCAGCAACTGGCACATCTTTGGAACAGGCTACCAATTCATGTGAAACAGAGCACCTCTATAACACTGTTCAAGAGGAACCTGAATGAATGGATGGGGCACCATAAATTCTTACCAATGATAGTGCTACAACACTTCTGGACATGGGCAGTCATCACTAAATGCAATCTTGGGTATTGACTAGTAGTATTACATTAGGTTGAAATTGCTAGGCTTAAAATTACCTCCAGGCTGATAGCCTAGTAATCTACTATGATCCTGTAAATAAACTGAATTAATCCCCTAGACAAAGCCTATACTTGTACTCAGTAGAAAAAACTTGGAACTCCTTACCTCTAACCACCAGAACTATTTCTAGCTGACCCACCTTTAAATTCTCCCTAAATAACCCTTTACAAAATCTTGGGACCTGCTCCTATGCCAATCCTGGCTAAACTTACTTTCTATGCTTCACTCAGCCCTTCAACCTAAATGAGACTTCACAACCCTCTCCAGCCTCCTACTCTACTCCTTTTTTGTTTTCTCACTACCTTACGTTACCCACTTCATCTGTAAAGACCTTTCCTCTACCTCCTTCTCTTTCCTCCCTACTCACTTAAGCTACCTGAAGACACCCTACCCTGCACTCTTCTTATATCCTTCTTTCTTCTATAACCATAATATGAACAGCCTCTCTCATACTAAGACTTCACTCAGTTTTCCCTCATTGTCTCTAATCATGTAATCACTAATATCTCTAAGTATATTATTAGGATTGTCTCATGTCTCATTTATTGCACACTAATTCATGTAACAAGTAATATGACTAAGAAGTTTTTCCTCGCGTATTTTCTCCAACTCATGTTATGGTTTTCCATTGCACTCTACTATGAAACATTTGTTCTGTGTATTTTTCATTAGAACATTTTTTCACTTTTATGTTTTGTAGTGTAACATGGTACTTCATCATTTAAAATATCCATAATTGATGTTTTGTACTGTAATGTGATACTTTGTGATTTAAAATATCTGTACTTGATTTTTGAAAGACTGTGATCGTGGAGCTTTTCTCCCTGTGCCTGCGCTGAAAATAGGTACTTTCTGGCCCAATCGGACTTTCCTGGTAAACAAATATATATAAATATATAAATATAACTTTACAGACTAAAGTTGTAATAAAACTGTGGGTGCTAATAACAGGAAGTTGAAAAAAGGGTAACTTTATATTATGTATTGTATGAGATTGCTTGCTTGAAATGCTAATGGGCTGATAATACTATTTCAGAAAAACAGAATAATGGCAGATTTGAAATATTCATGTCTTGGATTGTGTAACTGCAGGAGACACACCTTGGTGAAACTAAGAATAAAACACTCTTCAAGGATAAATGGATGAGAGTTGCAGCAGAGGGAGCATTTCCTTCTATCCCAAGGTGTCCTCTTGCAAAAGGGAATATACTGATGAATGGGAATGTTATTATGTGGGAATTAAGAGCTTCCTAGGCAGAGGCAGTCTTTCTGTTTTCATTGCATTCTTCATATCAGGGCTGGCTGTCATACAGAGAGGTTGGAAACGCAAGAAACAGGCTGGTTGCCTTTCAGGAAGGTGTTAAGTATCTATGTATCGGAGATTGTGAGGGTGGCCTAATGGTTAAGGTGTTTGCCTTACAAACAGAAGGTGCAGGGTTACAGTCTCACAAGGGATAATTGCCTAGGCTTAGAATGGCTCGCAAGGGCAGTTAGCTTAGTACTTATCTATGAACCTATGTGGGGGATGAGAATGTGGTGAAAATGATTATAGCTATAAAAGGAGGCATAAAAGCAGTTAGAACCCCCAGGCTAAGGAGATATGTAAGGATTTACAAAAGGATTGTAAGACTGTGTGGTATTTTCTTAATGGTCTGGGGGTCCTGGGCTCTAGCTTTTAATGAAAAAGTATAGGTTAAGTATTTAAAACTGAGAAAATACATGTATCAACAGACTAGGGATATTTGATAGTAAGAATTTTACAACGTCTTGTGATATCTGATCAAGTCCATTACAATGCCAAATACCGGGTGGGAGGTTGGCATAATGGTTAAGGTGGTTACCTTACAGAGACAAGGTTCAGGGTTTGATTCTTACATGTGGTAATTGGCTAGGATTAAAATGGCCCATCAGGGCAATTAGCCTAGTACTAATCTATGAACGAATGAATATATCCCTAAATTCTTTTTAAACACCTTTATTGAATTATTATTTGTGACACAGACAAACTTACATATTAGCAAGTTCACATTTAAAAACATTATAAGATATATAACAATATATATGATGTATAGTCTAAGCAACATTACATAAATTATTCAATGCCTGCCTTCCCTTAAACTTCATTTCTCCTCAAAAACATTTTTCTGCATGTATTGTTCCCACAATTTTCATTTTTCTATGTAATTTACTCCTATTCTTTTCTAAAGATCCCACTTCCCATTCTTTTGTCTCCGTTACAATATTCACTATTTCAAGCATAGTTGGTTTAGATTCCATTTTCTAGTAATTGCTTTTTTGGTATCCACCAAAATTAAACTTAGCAGGGCCTTACTGTGTCTAGATAATTCAGATACTGTAACCCAGCTTAAAAAAATAATTTCCTTAGTTACACTCATTTGTTCACCCAATATTCCTGATGGAGTAATATGCACTCCCAAAACATATGCTCTGAGTTATTACATTCTTCCCCCATCACAACTCCAACACTTGACATCGACCTGAGGACAAATTCTTGGTGTCTTCTGGGATATAAAAGAATCCATGCAAACACTTCCAGGCAAAAAATTTTAAATCTTCTAGGCTTTGTTGCATATTTGGAAGCCATGTGTACATCCTCCCATCGTTTCTTTGTGAATTGCATATCTAATCTCTCTTCTCAATCTTTTCTGACTACTTCTGATTGATTCCTATATAGTTATTGTGCAATAGTTTATGTGCCATATGAATGATCCCTTTTTAACAGCAGCATCTGCTCAACCAGTGCAGGTCTTTCATTTAGGATTCCCCTATCCCTTTCTCTTTTTCTGTATCAGGGGTCTGTAACCTTCACTATCAAAAAGAGCCATTTTTGGCCCTTCTCCCACCAAATAAAATTCATCTGGAGCCACAAAACCTATTTGACCCCTAAAATGAAGATAATACATACACAGTGTATAAAGTTTTATATATAGTTACTCTATTTTATATATATATATATATATATATATATATATATATATATATATATATATATATATATATATATATATATATATATATATATATACTGTATGTATGTGTGTGTATATATATATATATATATATATATATATATATATATATAAACTACAGTTTGTTGGATTTATAAAATTATAGATCTACAAAAAGAAAACTACTGACATTTTATTGCTGTTTTTACATGTTATAACAAAGAAAACACCACACTCTTATGAGGAGGGAAAAAAACACTGTCAAGTGTATGCTTACTTTGAAATAAAACAAAGAACTATGCAGGCCTGTTTGAGTTCTTCCCTTATTTGTAGAAATTAATAAAATAAAAAGTAGCCCAGTTTGAAAGTAATAAAACATATAGCTGCAGCCTAATAGCTTTGAAAATTGTAAATATAAAAATAGGCCAGTTTGTATTTAATTATGACGAGTGCAGTTATCGTCTTCTGTTTTTTGCTTCAGCCATGTACAGCAAGCAGCTGTCAAGCCTGAACATAAAACACAACCACATTAGCTCAGGGTCCAAAATAAATACTTTTTTGCAAAAATAGCCTTTTAAATGATAGTGTTCTCACCTGTTTACTGTGATTTCTGTTTCTGAACATCACTGCAGACCTTCTCTGTATCAGGGCTGTAAGATGTGACTTTGATCTTCACACAAATTGAAGGCTGTCATCCACGAGGTGCAATATTTACAGTTTATGTAGTTTATGCTTGAGAAAACCTGCTTGCAGAAGTATGTGAATCCAAAGATGGACAGGACTCCAAATACGTACTTCTTCATGTTCATATAAATGTCAGGAATGGCATTCAATGTTTCAAACATAAGTTGTCAGGTTTGGGGAGGTTTTCAATATCACTCCATTTGTGCGTCTGAGCGAGAATGGCCTTCTGACAAGCAACATCTTTGAGATCTGCTGTCAGGCTTTTGAACTTAGACACCCATAAGTCTTTATCAGCTATGTCAGCCAGTTCAATTTCAAGATCGGTTTGACTTACTCCTGTAAATGGACATGTTCAGCAGGGATGGGTCAATGTCCAGTGGTGTGACAGGGAAGGTTAATGTGTTATTTTCCTTTCTGAACTCAAAGAATGTTTCCCCAAATGCAGTTTGCATTACAATGATTGGAGGCTGTAAATACTCACAATTTATGTGATTATGTGCTTCTCTGATCTCTCTCAGGGAGGGGAAGGGAGAGAGTGTACCTTTCTATACATCTCTGGCAAACACCGTTGTCTTACTCTGAAATGCCAAAACATTCTCCAGCATCTGCATGGCCGTGCTTCCCTTTCCCTGAAGACTTTTGTTCGGTGTGTTTAAGTGCAGTGTCATACCACCATGAAGTGCAGCTCTTTCAAGCAATCTGGATTTTCCAGTTCAGGATAGGTGACTCCCTTGCTTTCCAGGAATGTTTTCATGTGTTCCCGACATGCAGCAAAGCGTTTCAGCACCTCTCCCCTGGACAACTATTAGACTTTGTTATGCAGCAGGGAATCCAAATATGCACTGTCAGCTTCATCAACAATGAACAGAGTTGTCAGTGGTTTAACCCTTTTGACATAACTTTGTTCACTATTTGAATGACAAGGTTCATCACCTCCATGTATTAAGAAGGAAATATTTGAGCACACAGTGCTTCTTGGTGCAGAATGCAGGGAAATGTCAGCAGCTTTCTATCCAGTGACTTCCAAAGTAAAGTCACAAGCCCATGTGCTCCTCTCATACTAGATGCCCCATAAGTAGCCACTGACACCATGTGGGTGGTGTTTATTTCTTTCGCTTTTAAAAAATTCATCACAGCCTCACAAATGCCCTCCCCACCTGTGTTTGGCCTTTTAGCAGTATCAACTCAATGATTTCTTCCTGCAGCCCATCAGAATTCACATATCTGCATAACAACGCTGTCTGCTCAATATTGTTTAGATCTTTTGACTCATCACAGGCAATTCAGCATGCTGGAGCTGAATTAATGTCCTCACTTTGTTGACTGCTGATGTTTGCTGCCATCTTGATGGTCATGTCCTTGGCAGTCTTTGCAGAGAAAGGCATATCTCTAAGTTTCTGAACAATTTCAGGTTTGTTTTTGAAGTCAGAGAATAGATGCTCAGATATTTTAATGAATAATTCGTTCATGTATTCTCCATCTGTGAACAGCTTTCCACTCCTTACTGTCTCCTGAGCTGCCACAAAACTAGCAGCAGTAGTTGAGTTTACAGACTTATTTACTCTGATCAGCTTTCCACAGCAGTTCTGAAATCGCTCTTTTTCATTCCTCTCCAGTTTGGTACTTTTCAGAAAATGCTGTGTGTTTGTTCTGGAAACGTCTTTCAACATAACATTTTTTGTTGTTTGCTAATTTCTCACCACATATCAAGCATACAGGTAAACCAGCACTGTTGGCAGTGAAAGCAAATGAATCTTTCCAAGCAGAATTAAAATCTCTATTTTCTTCCGAGACTTTTCTTTTTTTGGATTTACCCATGGTTAGCTTGCAGAAGGTCGAAAACTCAAGACTAGCCACCTACAGGCAGCAGGGAAAGGCAACGGGCTGTAGACATTGTAGAATGTCATGCATATTTTGGTTGAAAAAATATTAAAACACTTTTTTTTTTATTTTTATTTTAGTGTCGCGGTATCACCTCAATCTGCAAAATAAAAGGTGATCGCTTTAAAGGAAAAATAAAAAGCCATTGTTTATTTCCATATCATTCATTTTTTTCAAAGTTACAGAGAGCCACTTCAGAGGGGAGGAAGAGCTGCATGTGGCTCCAGAGCAGCGGGCTGCAGACCCCTTGTCTATATTCTGATATAAATCCTTGATAGGGAAGGCATTCACTAGACTGCAATCCAAATATCTTCTTGGCCTCTTCCCATTGTATTACTTTTCCCTCGCTAAATATTTGTTCCCAATACTTTAGTTCCTTTGCCAGTTTCCCCCAGTAAATTACAGGCCCCTCTTATCTATTCTCTGTACTTCTCTATCACCAGAATCTTTTTCCAACATTTTCATGTTGACTTAATTCTTAGTATACTTTCTGCTAATTTATGACTGTTGTCATTCTCATTAAGGATCTGAGTCCAAACTCACATTCTTTCCTTATTTCTTGAATTACTCCTTACTTCATCAACATCCCTTTTCACTTTGAATTGCAGCTTTCTGCTTGTGCTATCTATAAGAGACTTAAGTGTGAAGCTCTGAAATAACCTTTCAAATTAAGTAATCCTAAACCTCTTTGTTCTGTTTGGAGAATCGGCTTATTCCACTTGACTCTTGCGCTCGTCCCCTCCCAAATAAAATATTTCTACTTTTATTAATTCCTGTCCACAATTTATTCTCTGGTTGATAAAAATATGCCTGACCTGTGTATAAAACTAGAAAGACTAAAAACATTTCTACTACCTATATCTTGCTATCCATATCTATAAGCAAGAGCTTCCAGTTTCTCATTTTTTGTATTATTTTTTGTTTAGTGTCTTCCAACATATCCTTAGCTGCAATAACCAATACATTTTTTTAATCCATATTGCTAAATACTTCATTTTTATCATGTCACCATAAATATGTGTATTGCTGGACCAATTCACATGTGGGTACATAGTTTATAGCTATTAGCCTTTGTTTAATATTTCTTAAATTTATATCCGGAAAAAAACATGGAACTGACTCAGAATATTCCACAACACTGAAATATCCTTTTCTGGTTCCATCAGGTACAAAGCAATATCATCTGAGAATAATGCCGACTTTTCTTGAACATGGTTTCAATTATCTCCTTGTGATTCTGTCCTGGTATTTCTGAGTCACTTATTCTCTTTACCAGTGGTTCTAAATATAACACAAATAACAAAGAGGAAAGGAGAAACCCCTGCTTGATTCTTCTGTTCAGACACACGTTATCAGAGAGGAACCCTCCCTCTTTGATTTTTGCCTCTGACCCCTCATATAGCCTTCTGATTAACCTTATTATTGTATTAGGAAATGTAAATGCTTCCATTGCCCTACTCATAAAATCCCAACTTCCTCTGTGAATGCTTTCCCTGCATCAAGATCTACCAATAACAGCTGTATTTTCTTACATTCTACTTCCTTTTGGATCATTATTGTTCTATTAATGTTGTCAAATGTTTGTTTCCATTCCATAAAACCACATTGGTCCATATCTATCAGTTTTGGCATCATCTTTGCCATTATAGACATAATTGTGGTTTAGAATTGAGATGGGCCTACATGAAGCTGGATCAGATGAGTCTTTACCTTCTTTAGGTATTACATCTGCCACACCTTTTTTTCCAGGATGATGGTACCTCCTCTCCTTTTAAAATATTGTTAAATAAAACTTTCCATATTTTTATCAGTTTCTTCCCTCCTAACTCCCAAACTTCTAATGGAATGCCATCTGATCCTGGAGACTTTCCTGTAGATTGGTTATGCATCATTATTTTTATCTCATCTCCTCCTAGTTCAACAGATATCTGTCACCTGCCTTTAACCTTGGCATTTTTAAGTCTTTCATAAATATTTCCAGTTGTACCTTTTTTGATTTCTCCACCTCTCTGCTTTATACAGATTGCCATAAAATTTCAGAAATATCTCTTAATACCTCTACAGGATCTCTAGTTATTTTTCTTGTTATAGGCTCCCTAAGTTTGGCAACAACCCTTTCTCCATTTGGTTGCCTGATCTGTTGTACCAAAAGTTTTTCTGCTATGGAATTATTATTGAAACACAGTTGCTTAGCAGCAATCTTTCTAAACTCATGCGTATTATCCAGGTACTCTATTATTTTATCTTTAACATTCTGCAATTACACGTCTTCTTGTTCTGTGAGATTTCCCTTATTTTGTAATACTTTTACCTTTATCAGTACCTCTAAATAATTTATATTACTTCTTACCAAGATCTCTTTTTCTTTTATTCCTGCTCTATTTTTAAACTTCAGTTTCATTTTATCCCATTTACTAGCTATAACTTCTGAAGAAATGTCTATCTTTCCCAATAACAGGATATGACAAATTAATTAGCATTAGAAATTTAATAATGACAGTTGCTGAGAAAATGATAACTAAGAAGTGCAAATCAAAACCTGAACCAATAGTTTCTCAATGAATACAATGAATGAGTTATAGAAGAGAGAAAGCAAAGCTGCAAAGAAATGATTTTGGCATAAATCTGCATTTAGACGGTTGCCACAGAATACATATAAGGCGTCACTGTAGTGAAATTTGGAATCAAGCAAGCCAGCATTCATTCTGTTGTGTAACTCTATTTTTAGCTGTTTATGTTAAGTGTGACAACTTCTTGTATGGTATTAAAAATACAAATATTTTGTCCAGCTTGCTATGGTCTCATTACTGCAGACTAAGGTCGGTTGCCAAAATTAGAAGTAAGAAAAGAGGGTCTGAAGAAAAGGGATATTGCCTTTTGAAAGTTTCAGATCTGGAAGTACCTGCTTGCTCAATGAAGATATTTGCCACAACAAACCAAATACCAAATATTGATAGACAAGAATGAAGTAACTCATATCTTTTATTTTTTCATTATGTCTATTGTATAAATTATATGTATCATCAAAAGTGACGAGCTGAATTTAATGAATACAGCTTTGCATGTGGATGTACATTGGAATTATGAATCAAGTCTGTCATACATGAAATGATACTGCACCAACTGATCCCTAGAATTTAGAAAAGGGCTCACTGCTTCTGTTAATTGCCTACTACATGTTGGTCAATTATCGACATGGTGTGAAAATATGATTCACAGACAGCTATGGCCATAACATGAAAAACCTCATTACCGGCTCATTAGAATGTCTCTGAATCACACTTTAACACTCTCACCTTCAGATGTGAAAGTGGTAGTGACCTTCCAAGCAACCCAAGCATCACGTTGGCAAAAGCATCCCATACTCACACGCATGTACCCACACTCACTAAGACAAACATATGTACAAATACACACATCAACAAACAAGCCCACCCACAATAAGTAACAGTCATAGAATCATTTATCCACTTATCTACATGCATTCTACAACACACAACACACACACACACACACACACACACACACACACACACACACACACACACACACACACACACACACACACACACACACAAACACATGCTCCTGGAGGTTCATCATGTTCCTTCAGGCAGGTATGAATAAGTACACATGCATAGGCACACTAACACCCCTCCCCCTCCACATACAAATACCTTGCTTGAATTTACCTGCATTGGTCTATGACTGCTTCCTTAGACGTGCATGGTGACTGCTGCTTTTGATGCCATTCACTTTTACCATAAGTAGTGAAATATTATGTGGCTGAGCAATTCTCTTAATTGCTTGGCAGTGTAAATCGTGAGCCACTGGTATTTCCAGGGGAGAGCACATAACTAAACAGCATTAGCCACTGGCTCAGACTGCTGCCCTGTCATGTAGCGCTGCCTGTGAGACTGCTCTCCACACTAAGGCCTTCACTATTGGGAAATCTCACTGGAAAGCAGTCTAAGAATAGAAAGGCATATCATGAGGGAAAAATAGATGTTTCAAGGCTTCTCTTTCACAGTAAGATTTCTGAATCCCAGCCAGTATATTTCTCTCTAGTGATTGTTTATTTCCAGATGTACTATACAGCTGTATTGCTTGTGAATTTATTTATATAAAGGATGTAAAGGCTAGAAAATTAGTTATTTTAAAAAGTTTTTTTTATCCCACCTAAACTGTGATTTTATGATGGAAAAATGAGAACTCCAATCAGTAAAAAATGGCACACATTAGAAGTCTATATTTCTTAGTTTTAGAAAAGGTCCTTTTATTCAGTCAACTTAGATTCTACAAACATACAAAACATGCTGTTGATTGTGGATCTTACTTCATTGCTAATGCATAGTTTTGTAACTGGTTCTGATATTAAGAGGTTAGGAGTTATGCTCTGCTCTGGCAGGGTATGTTCTCACAGTCTGTAATATGTTGTACTGGGTGGATTGGCACAGCTACACCTACCCTCTCAGCACTGGGGAGAGTAGGTACTGTTAGAGCTACCCATTCTATGGCAGAAGTGGAGGTATTGTCTTAAACCTATTCTATATATGCATACAAACTGGTTATTACCTCACCCTTATTCTACCTGCTCATTTCATGTATTAAAATACTGATCACCCATATATTGTTCAAGGTTATTTTTGGACATTTATAAACAGACATTTTAATTTTTTTTAATTTTCTTTGATCATTTAGTCAAGACTCCTAGCCATCATTTTATCCTATCTGTTTTAGCTGTTGCAGCTTAAAGCTGTACTGGTTTGTTTCTTATTGTATATTTGCCAAGTATAATTTTCTGTTCTTAAACAAGTATAAGCCGACATTTATTCTAACCCACCACAGCAAACTAACCTTGATATTACTTAGTATTCTGTACATCTCAGACATCTCTGAGCTGTAGAGGAATCAAGCCCTGACTGCACACCAGCTGACCAATGGTCATTTAGTAGGCCAGACACTAAGGGGCCAGCAGGGGATGGAGAGGGATGGGAGTGAGTGTTCAATGCCTGTACAAGCCATCTACAAGTAAAACTGTTGAAATTGTACTGTTCCAGCAGCACATTCTGGGAAAATACCCAGAAGTGTGACTCCATGAATAGGGACCCAAGAAGTGTAAGCCCATTCAAGGAGCAGCTGCACTCCAGCCAGTCAAAGCAGATGTGTGTCTACATGTCCACAATGAGTTCATCATAACAGGTTATTGTACTATACAAACTAGAAGAACATATGAAAAATACCACTGAAGCCAAGGATAATGGCCTGTAGCCAGAAAACTCTCAAATCCCTCCCCTTTCTCTAATACCGGCCTTGCAAATATGAGGGTTCCAGTCAGGTGAATCCCCACTGGAGAAATGGGACTCCCCCTCTTTAGGATAATATGCAGTGCAGCAGTCACAGAAGCTGGTAGAATACGGACCGATGGTTTGCCAAAAGATCTAGATACGCTGCTAAAGGACAAAAAATAAAATATTAAAAAGGTACATTTAATTGCCTTATTCTTTCATCAAACTATAGCATTTTTTCTGGAATTTTCTCCACCAGATGGCTACCTTGTGCTTGTCCCATCTACTCCATTCTGTATTAGAAAGGCAACATGGACGTTACCCATGTTTACGCCTTCTCCCTGTCCACCAGGCTGCCTGCAGTAGTTCAGCACAGAAAGACTGGCTTTTTCTAGCATACAGTACAAAAATACTTTGCAGGAGTTGGATTACTCATCTTCTTACGGATGTGTTTGGTATTCAAGCATTCCAGGGATGGTTATACTTTCTTCTCATTGTAAGCAATATGACACAAGTGTTTAGAGCACAAACACTAGGGAAAAAAATGTGTTCATTTATTGATCCATCTGATGTTTGAGTTGATTCTCAGCTTGTCTACACATGAGCATGTCTGTAGTCACTCTACTGAGTTAAAATGTGAGCTTGTGACTAAATCAGTACTGACGTTGCCAACTACCTAACTCCCTATGTGGAGCCTGACATCTGGATTCATATCTTGAGCACTGCTTGTTTAAAATCTGGTATATGTTCAGGTTACATTTAGTCAATCTGGATCTGAGCACTGAAAGAAAATACCTCTCAAATTTCTCAGTGCAAGAAATTGGGACAAAGTCAAAAAATAATGGGGGGGGGTGGAGGCTCAAAATCAAGACAGATTTTAAATATTGCTCTTATAAATTTGGAAAGTTGCTAGAATAACAGATTTTAAATTAGTGAGCATTTTCTGAAGGGTATGACGTCTGAAACTCAAATGTCTGTCATTATTTAGTCCATCAATCCTCAATATGTTGCCAGAGAACCACACATTTTATAAGTAACAGACAAAATTAACCTGGTGAACTTGGTTATCCTGAGGCAGTGTAGCAACTGCCTCATGTACACTGACAACCCTCTCCTCTTACCTTCCAACACTCAGACTTGCAAGAGATGCACTTATATATCCAAATTGGAAGCCCCGCACTCTCCAGCCAAGACCTGAAAAGCTGGTCAAGAGGAGAAGGTCAACACTTGCACCACACCACATGGAACACATAGCCCTCCAGAACACACATGAGCACTGCCTTCACATAAAAACACAAACCACAGACCAACCTTCGCAGAGGCTCTCAATAAAAATCTACCCAAGCAGCAGAGACCTCCAAGGCAGAAACACACTTGACCACCACAACACAACACTTATAATGAGACACATAACTCTCCTAAACAGTGCGCCACTGAACCAAAGCCCCCAAGGCAAAACAGCATGCCCAACACACTAGTCATAGGTGACTCGATAGTGAGGCACACTGATGTCCCACTCACTAGGTTGAATAAGGAGAAAGTAACAGTCAGCTGCCTGTCAGGTGCAAGGATCTGCCACATAATGCATGCACTCAGGTCCCTCAACAACAGGTACCAATATGACTCTGTCATTGTACATGTGGGTGTGAATGACCTGAGACATACCTCCCTGGACTACATGAAAAAAGACATGGAGGAGCTCTTGGATTATGTAGCCCAGGTGGGTATGACTCTAGCCCTGAGCAGTATCTTACCATCACCCAGAATGATACCACAGTACAAGCAGAAAATGACTGATTTCAACAATTGGCAAAGTTTCTGGTGTTATTCAAAAGGGATCCAGTATCTGTCTGCCTGGGATGACATGACTGACAGACCTCGATGCTTTGCCAGAGATGGCCTGCATCTGTCACCCCTGGGCTTCCAGATACTGGCCAAGGCTCTTGCCACCCCTGTAGTGCCTTTTTTAGGCAGTGTTCCAAAGACCAAATTACCACTGTAACAGCTACTAACAAATGCAATCTGAGGGTCATGTTGCTCAATGCTAGAAGTCTAAATCTCAAAATGCACTTCTCAAGGCACTCCTTAAAATGGAGAACATTGACATTTGTGCTGTAACAGAGACCTGGTTCAAGGCAGCAGAAAGCACCCCTGCACTACCAGGCTATAACTCATTCCACACCTTTTGGCCCCAGAACTTGAACCAAAGCTCCAAAGGTGGTGGTGCTTCCATATTCATAAAGAATGCACACAACTCCAGACTGGTAGCCCAACATAATGCATCAGGGATACTTCAGGTGCAGCTAATACTGGGTAAGACAGCGATTCAGGTCGTAGCCTGCTATAGGTCCCCAACCATGTCCCAAGACTCGCACTCCACTTTCCTAAGCACACTGGAGAATATTAGGGTCCAACCTAACACTCTCTTACTAGATGACTTCAACTACCCCTCCATTAACTGGGTAAACTACTCATGTATGAATATACTTGCCCAACGTTTCCTGGAGTTCACTAATTCCAATGCCCTGGACCAGCTTGTTCTTACCCCCACTAGAGGTAGCAACATCCTTGGCCTGGTCATTACTAACATAGGTGACCATTGCTCAACACCAATAGTCAGCTCCTCCCTGGTTATATCCGACCACAAACTAATCACCTCGGAAATCCACCCCCCCCCCCCCGCAAAGGTAATCATCATGAAAAACTTCTCCAAAGCTAACTTTAGGCTCCTAAAAACAGAGGTGGCTAACTTCATGGCACCCATGCAAATGGAGAATAGTTGTGTGACCACAGAATCATACACCAATGCACTGTACGAACACGTACACAAATACATGGATCTCACTAATAGAACCAAGATGCTCTTCTCCAAAAAAGGAAGCCAATCTGGTGGCCCCCTGCTATAAACAAACTTTACAACAGAAGGAAGAAATTAATGTGGAATAAGGTGAAGTCCCAAGACTGGAAAAACTCCCTTATCAGCCTCAACAAAAAGTTGAGATCCCTCATCAAATCCTCTAAAGCTAGCTATAAAAACAGAATTGCAGCAGATAGTAAAGACAACCACAAGGCCTTCTATAGTTATGTAAAGAATCTCCATGGCAATACCCAGATTTGCTCTGAGCTACTGCACAATGGTACCTCTTATACCAAGCCAAAAGATATTGTCAGTATATTGGCCAACAGATTCAGTGCCAACTTTACCCCTCCCCCCAAAGGACCAATCACAATCTCAGTAGACTGCCAGGCACCCAGTATTACTGCTGCACAGATTGAAACAGCACTGTCCAAGGCCAAGAATACAGCTTCTATGGGACCTAACAATATCCCTGGTTATGTTCTACATGAATTACAGAGTGAAGTGGCACCTCACCTGTGTGCCTTGTTCAGTCACAGCTTCATCTCAGGCTTTGTCCCTAATGAATGGCACACTACTACAGTCATCCCTCTCCACAAAGAGGAGCAACTACACACCCTGGGAACTATCGCCCCATTAGCCTGACGAGTCTGATATGCAAAGCTATGGAACGCATCATCATGGACCTAATAAACAAGGATATAGGGAATCTCCAAACTCTGGATCCCACACAGTTTGGTTTTGTGAAGGGTAGATCATGCCTGCTCAACTTGGTCGACTTCTTTGAGTCAGTCACCAGAGCTGTGGATGAAGGCAAGGTGTTTCATACAGCCTACCTTGATCTGGCCAAGGCTTTTGATACCATTCTCCAGTCAGGAATCATAGAAAAACTCACTAAGCTTGGCATCAACCCCTATATCACTAGATGGTTTGCAAACTGGCTCATAGATAGAGCCCACAGTGTGAAAGTAGCTGACTCCAAGTCAGACTGCCAACTAGTCATGAGTGGAGTCTCACAGGGTTCGGTCCTAGGTCCTCTCCTGTTTGGTATCTACTTTTCTGAAGTCCAGGCCAACACAAAGGGACTCTGGCTGACAAAGTTCGCAGACTATTGCAAGTTGGGAGCTATTATTAACTCCCCAAGTGATGTTGACATCCTACAGAATGGCCTCACTGAGACCAACGACTGGTGTCAGAACCATGGCCTTAAACTCAATGCCAAAAAATGTGTCGTCATCCCCTTTGGGAAAAACCCATTTCCCATGAATTACCACATTGATGGTAGTCCACTGAACACAGAAGGCGTTATAAGAGATCTGGGAACACAGGTTGACAGCAACCTCTCTTTTGATCACCACATTGCCACTGTGGTCAGAAAGTCCTTCTATGTGGAACATCTCAGTACTAAGGGTTTTGCATCCAGGAAGAAAGAGGTCATTGTCTCCCTCTACTCTTCCCCCATTAGGCCAGTCATCGAGTACAATGCCCCATTTGGCATGTACCTCACTAGACACTTGCAATAACTGGAGAGACCGCAAAAGTACCTCACAAAAAGGATCCTAGGCCTTAAACACTTGTCCTATATGAACAGACTCAAAAAACTCCAGCTATTCTCTGTCTCATATCACCTACCTAGAGTTGATCTCTGCTTGACTTACAAAGTCATGTCTGACCCAGCTCTTTTAGAAATGCTACATCTAAAGAAATCCTAATCCCTCCGCACCACATGCTCCAGAGACTTCAACCTCATTACCACAATTAACAGAAGACGCTGGAGGAACAGTTTCATAACCCAGAGACTGCCCATGCTATGGAACAGACTTTCCATACATGTCAAGCAGAGCACCTCGCTAACCCTCTTCAAGAGAAATCTTGATGAGTGAATGGAAAACAGAAAATTCACCCTGGGGATAACTCCAGTGGCTCTACTCGACAAAGGCACTGGGAACTAAGGTCAGGTGGCACTATGCCAGGGTAATCCTATGGCTAGGCTTGTAAAGGCCCAAGGGCCATTAGTCTAGTACACACCTATGAACCTATGAAAAATATGACTCAAAAATATGGACATTCTGCAACAATATTGACAGTTGAGAGGCATGGGCCAAACCCAGATCCTGTGCACTTAATTTGGAAACTTTTTCCCCTATGATCATCAATCACATGACAATGGTATAGCAATTTGTTTACTTTTGGCAGACAGGGGCTTTATTTTTAGAAAAGGAACACTTAAACCATATGGAATACCAAGAGTTAAGTCCAGATCTTTGTAGATAAGGAACCAGGCATATTCTAATGTCCCTAACAGTAACTCAAGGGCTAGATGCAAATATAGTTATTAAATGAAGGCAGCGAGAAGTTCAGTTAACAACCCCTTCTACAAATTGAATTAATAGCCCACTCCAGCAGTGGAACTAATCTAGCAGGGCTAGATGCAATATCAGCGACACTTACAGGTCAAGGTTGTGTAAAGAATATGGTTGCGTAGAAAAGCGCAGGTAACAGTCAAGGTAGAACCATATGGTTAAAGGATTCCAGTCAGTAACAAGGAACCATTGCCTTATGTCAAACTTGGTTCCATAGATGAGTAGAGGTCGTTCTATGTACTTCTGGACCACCCACTTTCCATCCTTCATAATCATTGGATCACAGTCCACGAGCTTCAGGATCTCCTCTTTGCGGTTCATGCAGATGATGCCTACAGGGAAAGTAAAGAAAAAGAGAAAACACAGAAAAATAAGTACAACATGGAAATGCAGAAAGCAAGAAGTCAGCATCCTCTCCTAAGCAGAACAAAATTCACTGCAGCAAGACTTATCACCTTAGTTATGCTATCCTGTGTAAATACATGAACTTCAGGCAACTTCTGATGCAGCTCAAAAGAGACATTATCTACACTTAAGTTTTGATAATGTTATTATTTTTACTTATGTATTTCTGTCACTGTTACACCAACCTATGATCCTAGGATTGTCCCTACCTTGGGCCACCCCCTCTTCGTTCATTCATCTGTAGTTAGATGTGACTTAGATATCTCTTTGTATTGTGGCAGGACAAATGTATCTGATCTAAGGCCCTACTATTTCAGAGTTGCATATGTTCTGCTTTTAAGGTGATACTCTTGCATTAAGACCTCCATTTGTACTATCACAAGACAGCAGTAGCTGAGCTATGGCCCTGTTCTCCCAAGGGCTGCACATGTAGTGCCTCCAAGGTGAGAAACTTGGTAGTGTATCTTTGCAAAATGACTGCACTACAGGGCAAAAAGCAGGTGACCCAAACTTCGTCTGGTCCCCACAGTGAGGTATTTTATTGCTGTGGCCTTCCTTAATCCCTACCAAAGGTAGTGACCTGCTAAACACTTTCAGTCACTTGGACAGCTAAGGCCAGACTGTCTGCAACATGGTTAAGCATTATGTATGTCTGTGTTAGCCTGCATTAGTGGCATAGAGGGATAAACCACTGACTATGGCCCAAATGAACTGAGTTTGAAAAGCAGCTCAGGTGCTTGATGCACAGACTGGGTGGATGAGCATGCCCATCCTAGAGAGGATGGTAATGGTTCCTGGCCAGCCACTCACTGCTTAAAACATGTAGGTGGGCAGGGGTGGATATGGATTAGGGGCAGTTAGGGAAGAATTAGGGCATGGCCACCCAAGTTGGTAATGGTAAGCTTTTCCTGTGCATATGAAGGTGTATGCATGCACAGATAGTGGGGCATGAAGGTGTACGCATGCACAGATAGTGGGGCATAGGTGGTCCTCCTTGTGAAGACACAAAGGCCCACATCACCATCAAGAGGAGGATTTAGAGCCATAAATATAAAACACCCTCACTTGCCAGGATGCTGGTCAGCTGAGCACAAATGTCCTGAAATCTGTGAGGGCAATGATCCCTCCAAACAGCTCATGCTAGTGGATCTGGGGGGATTCCACACCATGAGAATGTTCTTACTGCTAAGGGACCTACTGGGCTCAAATTCATTTGACAGAGTTTTGATGATGGGCATGGCAATAGGGAAAAAAGCATCTAGTGAAATAATTCTATATTTGTATGCCATATTTCTGAGGCCAGGCATGGTGCTGGCAAATAAATCCGGGCATAAAATGTTCCAAACGTTCAATAAAGGTATATGAGCCATAGCTGCAGAGGAATTCCTCAGGTCTATCAAGTGATCTTTTAGGGCGTTTCCTGACAAGTGCATAATTTTACTAAATCTAATACCAACAGGTCTCTAATGCTGTTTGTGTCACATTTTGTCACTTAATTAGCTGTTACTAATGGGCTGCAAGGGTAATGGATACATGTGGTGAGTAGCCCTTATACAAAATGTGTTTTGTCATATAAATAAATTCTGAATAGCTTTTGGTGGACAAATGACAGTACCACAGAATAAAATGTAATGGTATTATCATATGTTGTACTTTTCACAGGTTGTGACACCCTACACCCCAATACACAAGTCCAAAAGGTTTTAAACCAGCCTAGAGGTTGACTGTATATCATGACTGCAATGCTATTTATTTTATTTATTTATTCAGTTTGATAACTGGGTTAGAACACTGATCCAAATGGAACTATGTCAGTCTCAGCCCAGACATATACTACCCACATCTCTGTAGGCCTTTCATGATCGACTGTAGAGACACAACATGCATTCTATTAGTAACTTTCATGAAGAGAAGAGCAGACTGTTTTGTACGCATTCATTATAGGGTGGTATCACTTATTTGGCTCAAGAGCATTAAATATCCCTGCATCAAGCACATATAGGCAACACAGTGTTCGCTGTGCTGCCTCTCAGCTCCAGAATCTCTTTTTTTCTAGGTGTTTCCCTATCCCTCCTGCATGCAGGTCGTGAGCCACCACCCATCAGATTGGAGTCCATTCATTCCTTAGAAGTGACGAACCTCTCCCTCTGATCTCCAGGGCAGGAACTGTGCTAAAGGCAGCCTTCAAGTAGTTAATAATAACCATTTCTCTGCTGCACTATTTATAGACCTATCAAAAGCCTTTGATATGGTTAACCATAACATACTTCTTGAAAAACTTAACAACCTCCCTCTAAGCTCACATTCCTTACAGTGGTTTAGAAGCTATCTCGAAAACAGGCAACAAGCAGTACTTTGGGAAAACAACCTATCATCCTTACTCCATGTAAATATTGGGGTTCCACAAGGCTCTATCCTTGGACCCCTTCTTTTCTCATTATTTATCAATGATCTTTATCTGAATGTGCCACAAGCGACCTGCATCCAATATGCAGATGACTCCACTCTGATCTGCTCAGATACAGACATTCCCTCTCTTCAGTCCATCACCCAAACAACCTTCCATAATGTTGAAATATGGTTTATGCAGCACTGCCTCCTCCTTAACCCCAAAAACAAAGCTACTGCTCTTTACTCCTACAAATAAATCTCCTACACCTTTCTTTACCATCTCCTCTAATAATGCTACCTGTATAAACCCTGAAAACCACTGACTACTAGGTGTAACCATTGATAACCAACTGAACTTTGAGGAACAAATAAACACTTCTATTAAAGCTGTTAATAAAAAACTTGGGTCACTCTATAGAATTAAAGCCTTCCTGAACCCAGTAGCCAGGAAAACTATTGCACAAACCCACCTTCTCTCCACCTTTTATGCTTCAGCTATATTTACCATACTTTCTAAAAATAACATTAACAAGCTCTCTACCTGTTATAACAGTATAGCTAGATTCATTAATGCTACACCCTTAGAACTCACCATTGTCACAACCTTAAACAACTAAACTGGCTAGAACTAAATAATCACCTATTGTATCAACAATTACTCATCATTCATAAGGCTCTCTATTTCCGAAAATACTCCCAGCCTTGCATACCTCATTTCTCCATATAAGAACCTAACCACACTTCTCTGCAAATAAGTTCCTAGTATCCATAACTAAATCATACAATAAAGCTGGGGATGCTTTATTTGCTAATTCCATTGAAAATATGGAATCAACTCCCCAGAATATAACTAGTCTGGGGTCTACCTCTTTATTCAAAAACAAATCAAAGAACATCTTATTTCACATTGGCTATGTCCCTGTACCAATCCCACTGAAACATAGTCTAAATACAACTAATTTTTGTCCTCTCTAAGCCCCTACCTGATGCCTTCTGGAGATGAGATATAATCATAAGTAATGCCTTAAATTACTCTATCCTTAGTGTTTTACAGCCTACTATGTTACTAGTGGAACTAGACTTGTACATTTGAAATTTGTTTGTTGTCCCCTCTTGTAATGTAAGAATGATAAGTTACTGAAATGTTATTGCCTTACCTCTCTTGTACCTTTTAGAAATCTATGTAGAAAAATGTTTGCTTTAGTCATATTTATCACAGTAATTTTTTTTGCTTTATTCATATTCATCACTGTAATTTTTAACTGTACTGGAGCTTTTCTCCCCGGGCCTCTACTGTAAACGGATATATATCCAGCTAGACTAGCCCGGTCAACAAATGTAAAATAAAAAAAATAAATAAAATAAATAAAAAAAATTCTCTAGCCAGTATCCTAGCTATGAGACCATTTTGTATGGATGGTTCTAGCTTCCTCCTTTTTGGGTGGTGTTATGGAAACCTACTGCATTGTACTGATTATCAATGTCCATCTAACAGCATGATACATGTTCCCCTGCATGTGACTGACATTGGCTTGGGTAGCCACACCCATATCCATCCCCACACCAGCCCCTGCCCATTGACTTTGCCCCTGTCCTCAAGCAGGGATCATGCCCAGGAATAGAGGTGTAAAACTGGTCAGGACTCTGCCCTATCCCCCTCAGAATGTCCATGCCCATCCTCTCCTGTCATGCCAGCAAACACCGAAGCAGCTAATCAAACCTAGTTCACTTTGCCAGTAGTCAAGGCTTTATCTCTCTATGCTACCAGTCTGGCCCAGAGCCATGTTTTTCATCCTGGTTTCTGGGTGCATTATTTATGTAGTTTGCATATTCTGCCTGCATCTGTAAGGATTTTCTTTGAGTATTATGGTCTCTTTCCAGATCCACAAAACACCTGTCACACAAATTACATGTATGGAAATATAATATAGACGTTAAATAAAAATTTATAAGTGAGCTAATTAAGAAGGCAACTAACCCACTGTAGTGTAGGATTGTTATATTAATGGCTACCAATGTAGCAACCTCTGGTATGGGAATTTCAGTACATATGATTTGTTTGTTTGTTTGTTTGTGTCTTTCGGCTTTTTCCCGGTTAGGGGTCGCCACAGCAGAACTCCGGTCCGCTAATGATTGGCAGTTGATTTTTACGTACTGGCTTACCAGGCCTGATGCACAACCTTCAACGAAGGTACGCCCATTCACGCATGTCTCCACGCAGAAGATGCTCTAGCTGAGAATACTTTTATAAATAAATCTCCCCTTGTTTTTTGTACTGAGGAACTTTTTCTTCTTGAAGTGTCCCAGTGAGGAAGCCTTCATAGTTGTGGGATTTATCTGGTTAGCAATAATGAAATAATCAATAAAACATTGTTATCTTATTTATCAGCATAAACAATGTGTAAATTAATTAATTAATTCATTCATTCATTCATTTCCTGATACCCACTTTATCTTATTCAGGGCTACAAAAGAGCTGATCCCTAATTCTGCAAAGATTGAGCATATGGGAGTCAATCAGTCCTTGAGAAGTTGAGAAGGTGTCAGTCCCTCACAGGACACACATACATCTATAGGCAATTTGATGGGTCACTGATTTACCTAAAGGCATGTCTTTGGATGTTGGAGAAAATTGGATCAACCAGCAAAAATTCACATGTACACAGTGGGAACATGCAAAGTCCACACAGAAGGTATCATAGTACCAAACCAGAGAAACATGTTATATGAGGTGGAAACATTTACCGCTACACCATTGTGCCTCCTTCAAATTCATTCACAAGGCATATATTGATATTTCTTTAATGCTTGGTATAAAACCACAGATACATAAAGTTTATAGTATCAGATAAGTTACGAGTATGGAAGTGTGGTACAGAAATGACAGAAAAAGGTATAAATAAGCTAGTAAAAATGGCAACTGTAATCATAGTGATATATGGCTATTATGCTACTAGTTACCCAGTTATAGAATTCTGGTACAATAATATCAATGCATGTACCGTGCATCTTTAAGTTGTTTTATGGATACGGGCAGAGGGGCTTGGCGTACAATCTGAAATGTCTCGCTTCACCTCTGTTATAAGATATCCACTGTGCACTATACAAAAGATACTATGTGCATGATACTAGGGCCTTTCTGTGCATACAATGGTGATCCAGTGTGTACTATATTAGGGAAGTGACATCCATTATATTAGGGTCCTGTTGGGCACTATACTAGACACCTGTTATGATGCACTATACCATGGGCCCACTACAGTAATAGAGATCCACTGTGTACCGCAAAGGTCTAACTGTGCATAATAATAGAAACCTGTCACCATGCACTATACTCTGAGTCCACTATATGGCATGCTGGTGGTCAGATGAGGACAGTATTAGGTATTTATTGTGCACTGCACTAAGGCGTGGCTGTGTACTGCAGTATATTAGCAGACCACTGTGCACTACACTGAGGTCTGACTGAACACTATACTAGACACCTGCTCTTCAGTAGATTAATAGACCAGTATGCACAGCACAAAGGGCCCACTTTACATTAAACAAGAGACCTGCTGTGTAGTATATTGGACTCACTGTGCCATATGCTACAGATGTAATGTACATAGTGCTATGGTCCCACTGCATACTATACAAGGGATCCACTTTGCAAAATGTTATTGACTTGATATATGCTGTAGATGAATCCCTCTATGCACTGTACTAGACACCAACAGTGCACTGTGTTAGAGACCTGATGTACACTACACTAGACATCACTGCACACCATACTATGGATTTACTGTGCACTGCACTGGAGCCCCACTGTACATTTTAACTAAGGGCCCACTCTGTGCAGTCATGGGAACATACTGCATACTAACCCAGAGATCTGTGTGTACTATACCAACGAAAACAATACACCCTAGATCAGGGGCCCACTGTGCAATACAAAAGAGACCTGCTGTGTACTATACTCAAGACCCATTGTACGGTATCCTAGGAATCTACTGTGTACTACATTACTGACATGCTGTGCTCAACACTATGACACACTGTGCAGTACAGCAGAGACTTGAGCACTATATTTGAAACTCAGCACTTGGTATACTAAGAGCATATTGTGCACTGTACAACAGACTCACTCTGCAGAGTACTAGAGCCTGCTATGCACTATACTGATTAATAACTATGCACTATACTAGGGACCCACTGTCAGTATACTAAGAACCCAATGAACAAGCATAATATGGTCCTTCTATGCACTGCACTGGGGGTCTGCAGTGCACTACAATAGGGATCCAGTGTGCACTATACTCAGAATTTACTGTACAGTACAGAAGAGACCTGTTATGTATTACACCTGAGATTCAGTGTGTACTTAGAACAATGTTAGAGACACACTACAGACTATGCCAGGGAGCCATTGCCTGCCTAAAACTTGAAACATCAGGGAGGTAAAATAAAGTAGCAGACACCAACTGCATGTAGCTAACGTAATCAGCATACATTTCAGATTGTACAATTATTATTGGATACCAGACCATATGGCATACTTTTTGAACTCTGTTGCAGATGTCAGGCACTAAACATCTTAAACATATTTGCATTGCATTCCCTTGTTTCAAGATTTAAAAGTACCTACTTTATTTACTTTTGAGACAAATTATAAATATAGGTATTTAATAACAAAGCATGTTTGTGCATTCTAAACTGCATTTCCGAGCATTGTTTCAGTAGAACACATATCAGTACGCTATATGTTTTCTCAAAAGGCAAGGACATTTCAATACTCTAATATGCTTCAGTTGGTGCTTCAATGTTTTATATGCTAAAATCAAAACACTTTATTGGTAAAATAGCACATTATCACAATGCAATTCAATAAGCACTCTGATTTTTGATACTCTCTGAGTACCTTGCTGGCTTTCTGAACAATATTCCATACTTGGACTATTTCAGGAAGTCTGTGATCTGCACTTCAAATGTCGATGTAATAGAAACTGCTAAATATAAGTCCCCGTGAGAATGTCTATAGGATGTCCTGGACTCTGATGACCAATCTTTCGCTCTCCTGCTGTTGATCTTGGAAAAGTCTCTTGGGTCATCTTTTCAGATATCTCTCTGGACATTTTTCTATCTCTTTTTTTGAAAGAATCTTGACAACATTGCCTGCATTTGATACTGTCTCTTTGGCACATATTCATTACAAAAAGTCTCCAAATTTTTTGTCAGAAGCTTTCCGTCTCAGTACAAGTAACAAAAAATCTGGCTTCATTGCACTGTTTCTCAACCACTCTTTGTGTTGCTTTTCCATGGACCTTATCTGTACTCTTCCTCTCTTTCTCTTGTTAGAGAAGGCAGCCATCTTGCTCTTTAAGTATTGCAGTATTTTCTCTACACCGCTTTTCTTTCAGCATCTTCTTAACTGACATCAGGTTGCCGGGCTGTAGCAAGGAAGAACAGGTAAGCATTCTATGCTTTACTTTATTTTTTACCAGCATTGTTCCAGTGGTCTAGTGGCTTAGTTTTAGGGGATAGCCCCATGTGATATTTATACAGTTCCAGCTCATTTTCTGTATTTTTATCTTATATACTATTCACTTTGTATGTATCCTCAACACAAACTCTGCATACAAATAACTCATTTGCCCTTCTGCTGTAATATACACAATGACTTTTACTATTAATTCATTCCTTTCATTTTACATACCTTAGGAAATTCCCTTACTCTTTTCTACATTTTGCTTGCTATATGGTTAACAAAAGGATGTGAAGAAAATCATAGGATCACAGGAACTTACTAGGCTGTTGGCCCTGAGGCCCTTATAATCCTAGCCAAGAGTTTAGCCCATGTTTAGACAAGTCAGCACCCGATGCCCCTGTCCAGCAGGGACACTGGTGGAATCCCAGGGATGTATTTTCTGTTTCCCATCCAATTATCCAGGTTGCTCTTAAAGGGGATAATGATGCACTCTGCTTGACATGTAGAAGGAGTCTATTCCACAAATGGGGAATTCTCTGGAACACAAATCTGACCTGCCAACAAGTCGTATTGATGTCACAGACCAGGTTGAGACCACGTGTGTGGGTTAGCCAAGTGGAGCTTGACTTGTGGATATGCAGCAGTCCCATCAAGGCGCGGTACGAGATCGCCTTGTATGGCAGACAGAGTTCACCTCTGAGGAGTCTGTATGAAACTGAGTAGAGAGATAGGGCCTTTAGCCTAACTGTGCAGGGTAGATTTTTGAGGCCCTGGATTCTCCTGGTGAGGAACCTCTGTGGTGTCTCCTGCTGCTGCATGTGCTTTGTGAGGTACATGCCGAACAGGACATTGTACTCAATAATGGGGCTTATAAGGAAAGAATGCAAGGATTATGACCTCCTTGTCCCTGGATGAGATACCCTTAATTATGAGGTGGGCCATGTAGAAAGTTTTCCTTACAACGGAAGCAACATGGTGGTCAAAATTTAGGTTGCTATCAATCTGGGTGCCCAAATACCTCATGACTGATTGCATGCTTAGGAAGTTATTAATGTTATAATTTGTGGGGACGTCACTCTCCCCAAATGGGATGATGATGCATTTTTGGTATTCAGCTTGAGGCCATGTTTCTGGCACCAGTCATTTGCTTCGGTGAGACCCTCTTTGAGGATGCCCACATCACTAGAGGAATTGATAACAGCCCCCAGCTTGCAGTCATCTGCCATAGCCCACTGGTTTTGGCCTGCACCTCAGAAAAGTACATCCCAAATAACAGAGGCCTCAAGATTGAACCCCAGGGAACACTGCTCATTACTGGTCAACTGCTTGAGGTGGCTTCGCTTATTTTGACTAGGTGGGTTCGATCAGTGAGCAAGTTAGCTACCCATCTGGTAACATACAGATTGATGCCTAGCTGAGAGAGTTTATCTATTATGCCTGAGTAGGGAATAGTGACAAAGGCTTTGGCCGGGTCAAGGTAGGCAGTGTGCACTGTCATCCCCTCATCCATGGCTTTGGTGACTGTCTCAAAGAAGTCGACCAAATTTAACAGACATGACCTCCCCTTGATGAAGCCAAACTGTGTGGGATCAAGTATTTGCAGGTTGCCAATGTCCTTGTTTATGAGGTCCATGATAATCCATTCCATGGCCTTGCAGTTCAGGCTAGTTAGGATGATGAGTCTATAATTTCTCGAATTGGTGGATGCTCCATCTTTGTGCAAAGGGATGACAGTGGCTGTCCTCCACTCAGCTGGGATAAAGCCGGTACTCAGGCTTTGGTTGAATAGGGTGCCTAATGGTGCTGCAAGTTCCTGCCTAAGTTCATGTAGAATGCAGCCTGGGATGTTATCAGTTATGATGGAGGCTGTATTTTTGACTTTGAGAGAACAATAATGACCTGTTCCCTAGATATAAGAGGAAGGGGGCAGGTACTGTGGATGTCCTGATTTACTGATGAGGGGGACAGAGGGGTGAAGTTTTCACTGAATCTGTCAGCCAGCAAGTTTGCTATATCTATGGCATTGGTATATGTGGTGTCCTTGACCACTAGTTCTGAACAGATCCGGTGCTTCCTTTGAGACTGAGGACATATGTGAAGGCCTTATGATTGTCTCTAGTAGATGTGGCCAATTTGGACTCAATGTTTGCTTTGGAGGATTTCGTTAGGGCTCTTATTTGCAAATTCAGGCTAAGGAGAGATTGCTTCCAGTTGGGCACCTGCTCCTTCTTGATCCTGGACAGCAATTTTTTGTTATAGAGTTTATTTATTGCAGAAGTCCACCAGACAGGCATACTCTTACTTGCAGAGGATGATTTAGTCCTGCCAGGTATTAGTTATTCCATGCTTGTATACTGCTATGGTGTAGTTTTGCATACTGGTGCCAGTTTCTAGAGAGGGGGAGGGGGTTGTGAAGCTATTTATACCATCCCTCAGGAGGCTGTAATCAGCTTTGGAGAAGTTTTTTTGTTTGACCCTAACTAGAGGGGGTTCAGGGGAGATGGTGACTTCAAAAGTGACCGCTTTATGGTCGGATCTTACCAGGGAGGATGATACTACAGGGATGCTGCAGTGGTTACTCATGTTGGTTAATACCAAGTCCAAGATATTATCACCTCTTGTGAGGGTATCACTAACTGTTCCAAGGCATTTGCATTGACAAAATTGAGGAATCTCTGTGCATTTGTGTTTTGGCATGAGTAACTCTTCCACTCTATGTTTGGGTAGTTAAAGTCACCCAGAATCAGGGTAAAGGGCTGAATCTTGATAGATTCTAAGAGGTTTAGATAGGCAGATTGGGCATTGTGAGTCAGATTTGGGGGCCAGTAGACAGCCATAATTTGTACAGGGGTCTTGTCAATAGTTAACTGCACCTGGAGTGTCTCCTGTGCGTCATACTGTTTGACCAGCCTGGAAGTGTGAATGTCTTTAATATATATTGAAACTCCACCTCCTTTGACTTTACTGCCCACAGTTTGCTGTCTGATTGTATGATATAATGAGTAACCTGGTAAGGCTGGGGTGCTCACCGCAGCTTTAAGCCAGTTTTCGTGACTGCTCAGATGTCAGCATTTTCCAGGGTTAAGAATGCTTGCAATGAGTGCAATTTCATGTTTAGACTCCTAGTGTTTAGCAGCATGACCTTTAATCTGTGTTTAGTTGAAATTTTTATGTTGGTAGTTTTAACTTCATCACTTTTCCTAAAAAAGACACTATGGGGGAGGTAATAACCTTTGCCAGAAGCCTAAAGCCCAGGTGAGACAGATGCAGGCCATCTATGGCAAAGCATCATGGTCTGTTGATCATATCTTCCCAGGCTGTCAGTTACTGGATCCCCCTGGAATGGCACCAGAAACTAAGTCAATTGGTGAAGTCAATGATTTTCTGTTTGTATTGAGGCATCATTCTGGGTGACTGTAGAATGCTGCTTAAGGTTAGGGACATACCTGCCTGGGACACGTATTCAGTGAGTTCAATCATGTCTCTCTTCATATAGTCCAGGCAGGTACATCTCAAGTCATTCACGCCAACATGGACTATGACAAAGTCATAACAGTATTTGTTGTTGAGAGACTTGCGTGCGTATATGATATGGCAAATTCTGGCCCCTGACAGGCAACTAACCGTGACTTTCTCCTTATCCAGCCTGGTGAGGGGCACATCTGTATGTCTCACAATGGAGTCTCCTATGACTAATGTTGTTGTTGTTGTTTGTCTTTTCGGCTTTTCCTGGTTAGGGGTCACCACAGAGGAACTCCGGTCTGCTAATGATTGGCAGTAGATTTTTATGGTGCCGAGTTGCCAGCCCGATGCCCAACCTTCAGTGAAGGCACGCCCATTCACGCATGTCTTTTGGAGGCCACTCGACCGCGGGTAGAACATGCAGACTTCACACAGAAGGCACTCCAGCCGAGAATTGAACAGGAGAACCTCTTGCTGTGAGGCAACAACACTACCGCTGTACCACCGCAGCTAGTCTCCTATAACTAATATGTTGGGTTTATGGTTAAGCCTTAATGGCTGTGAGACATAGCTGTGTGGACCATGCATGGTAGGTGGTGTGGAGGGCTGTAGAGATCGCGTGTGTTTTTGCCTCAGAGGCCTCCTTTGTTTGGGTATGTTTTTGTTGGGGACCTCCACATATGTGGGTGTATGTTGTGTAGGTGTGGGTGGTGTTTGAGGTGTGGTGTTTGTGTTGACAACCTTCTCAGTGCCAGATAGACTGGCTTGTGAGGGAGAAAGCAGAGATTCTTGGTTCCTAATGTAATTGCATCTCTCACAAATTGTTGTTCTAGGTGGTAGTAGTAGATGGGAGAGAAGTGGAAGCTATATGTGTAGGTGAAAACAGCTAAGATTTTAAAGTATGCAGATGATATAGTATTGGGTTAGAAGTGATGAGGAAATGAGTAAGGTTTTTGTAAAGAGTAAGATCGAGAGAGTACACTTTAAAGTTGAATAATTTAATTTTTTTTTTCCGCAGAGAAGGAGGTGGCATTGAGGTAAATTTAGAAATGATGAGTGTATTAATGCCTTAGGGCTACAGCTTAGCGAGAATACAGAATGTCAAGAAGATAGGGAAGTGTTAAAAAATGAGGGGATTGTGGATTTGTAGGAATTTTGTAAAATGAGTATGAAAAAGCTTTTCTGGTTCAGACTTTAAGGATAATAGTTGTTAATTTAGTGTTTCCAGAGGAGAAAGAGAAATATATTTTGAAAGTCTGCTAAAGTTCCATTTGATGCTCTAGTATTCATACAGTTAAAAGAGAGCTTGTGGTGTAGACCCAAAAGGAAGGTAGGTTATGTTGCACCTATAGTATGAAACACTATAGATGAGCTTTTAGTTTCTCACTTTCACTATGAGCACTTTCTGGATTTAACCCCTCAGATTGACATGCCACTGTATATATTCTGCTTTACCCTCCTCAATTATATTCAGTCTCAAATCATGCTCTTTTATAACCAGTCTTCATACTAGTATCTGAGCCAGCTATATTAACATCATAAGGACCCTTGATTATTTTTGCAGAAGCTTTATAAAACAGTTTATATGTTGATGCAATACCAAAAGGAAGTCTTAGAAATGTGTACTTTCCCATAGCTGAATTAAAAGCACACATATTGAACACACACTAACTGTGCATTCACGTTCTGATTTATTATTTCACCATGTTGAGTCTTTGAAAAGTCAGATGATTTAGCATAGATGGTGCATTTAGCCATCTGGGATTAAATCTTTAATTTCTTATTATTATATTTACAAACTAGTACTTTCTGACCATTTGGTTTTACATGATGACCAGAATAAAAAAGAAGTTTACATGACTGGTTCAGATTGCTGCATTTTATTCACAGTGCTAAAGACATTTAAGTACACAGTATACTGTACTATGAGTTGATGTCTAGTCTAAGCAGCACATTTTGCTTGTAAAATTTAAGCTGTTTTCCCAGATTTCCAGCTCATTTTCTGTATTTTTATCATGTACACCATTCAACTTTTTTACAGATCTTCAACACAAATTGTACACAGAAGTAACTCATTTTTGCTCCTGCTCTAATTCACACAAAATGGTTTCTACTGTAATTGTTTATGGTACATACTGTGATGCCCCACCACCAGCCCAGTAATCAAGCAGCCTCAATCCTCACCACTGGTAACGGTGGAGGACGTACACACTGGGAGTATGACAGGTACACATACAGTATTGCCAGATGTAGCTCTCTGCATCAAGTGCAAATTTCCTTAAGAGCACACAGAGACCACAGTCAGTCTGGGGCTTTTATTTCTCTGCTTCTATAGATATAAGACTCCCCACTGGCACAGCTATAGAGTTGAGACCTCAGCTGAGTGACCAAGCCAAGGCCTCTAGCACCCTCTCTGTCCATCCAGTGATTTGTGCCCCTGCCCAAGTAGCTGACACACACATTCTTTGAGGTTTGATTTACACACACACACACACACACACACACACACACACACACACACACACACACACACACACACACACACACACACACACCTGAGAAAGGCTGGCACAGGTTTATTAGCTATGCCCACTTCTGCCCAGACTATAAGGTAGCTATTACTGCCACCAGTCACTCCTTATCAGCTACTTTAAGGACCTTAACAAAGGGTGTCCAGTCTTACTGTGTAATGCTACTATCAATACAAATGGTAGTTTGACCAACAGCAAGGCTATTAGGAGTGGCCCAGTGTCACCAAATAGATATGCAAGTACTTTCAGAACTTAAATGCGTCTCACAAATGTCAGCCACAATGCTAGGTTTAAATATATTTAATAATAAATAATAAAAGAACAAAAAAATACTCAGTAAATAATCACAGTTACTTCAGAGTTCAAAATCACAGCAAATACTTAAAACAACATTGCAAGACAGTCTCAAATAAATACAGAAAACATCTAAGCTATACAGTGCTATATTCCTGACTGAGTCTAACAGAATTACTATTTTCTAGTTAACTTACTTACGGAGCAAGGCAAGTGTGGTGAATGGGTCTTCTTGTCAGGTCAAACACAAAATAAAGAATGCCCTGTCTCTCACTCAGAGACTTCTTAAATTAATATTCAAATATTATTGCTGGGATACTTACAGAATGGCATCATTTCTTGTCATCTGACGTCAGTTCCCAGGCTCACAACCACTGATTTTAGCATCTGCCTATGAACATACATAGACCTTAGATCTTTTGGCAACTGGTGGAAATTGTAAAGTAATTTACATTCCTCCACATTTAAAGCCAATACAAAAAAACTTCTCTAGTGCAGACATTCTGTTTCCTGTTGACCGAAACTGAAAGATAACATCTTTTTATTATGTGGTTATAAAGTAATTTAAGTTTTTAGCTATTCTTCTGAAGTTAACTTCTTGTGTTTCAGTTCCCATTGTTAATATATATATACATCTAAACAGTTGTAATAGAGTATATACATTTCTGCTCAGTACTTTACAAAATATCTCTTCAGCACACGTCTGTAAAATATGACATACAGTTCTAATACATTTTTAACACAGGCATATGAATCATGTTGATGTTCACAAATGACACACAACCACTTACAAAATTCCAGTTAGCTGGGATGGCAGTAGCTCTTTGGTCACACTTCTTTATAAATCATATTAATATTCACAAATGACATATAAGTATTTTCAAAACTCCAGGGAGCTGGGCTGGCCGTATCTCCTTTGGTTACACATACTTTAGCAGAATGATTTTTCTTGATATTTTTTGTACATAACTGAATTACAGCAGAACATTTTTTTATATAATTATGGCCACACTTTATGTACAAGGGTTTCTTTATGACATGCTTCCCCTCTCTCTCATATTTGTCAGTCTTATTGACTCATTTTATTCATTTTTAGCACATGCATCTCACAAGCCACTCTACATATATCAGAGAGATCTAGTACTTAAATCAAGGTACTTTATTTCATTCTCCATACATTAGTTTTTCTCAGACATTTACCACTTACCTGATCTTTTCTGATACTACACATGATTCTGTTTCAATCTAAAACATTATATAGCTCATTATACTTACACCCAGCTTAGTTCTTTAATTTAACAGCATAAGCATCAAAAGACTAAGTAGGAACGTATATCTTCATGAAGAATAAAATAATAAGAACAAATGATGGCGCCACTATATTTCCTCAAAACAACCAAGTTTGGATTACAAAAGTTTGCAAATAATGCTTGTATTGCATTAGCCTCAGCACATGGGCACACAGCTACTCAGAACCCATGCACTCATGTTTGTAACAGTACAAACAAATATGACATCTAAAACTAAGCATTTTTAAGGGCAAGCCCCTGTGGACCCGCCCAATATTGGAGGCTTAATTCCCATACCCACTTATTTTTTATGATTTACTGTTACAATGGTAGCTGCAATTCAAAAAAAAGGGATAAATGCTAGGCAGTAAAGCCCATCTCACTCTTTTTGTAGAAGGCAATCATCAGTACAAACACATATGAGTGTTACCATTTCACTTGTCTGACAGTAAGGCTACAGTAACACGAGCAAAAACAAAAAACACAAAAAACCTGCGCTACTATGCTCAAGCAACTGAAATGAGTCAGGGTAATTTGAGCAACTCCATGTATGCCATAAATAGCGAATACATGGCTGATTCTTTCACAGCTCACCACTCTTCTTTCATCACCATAATATTGTTTGTTTTTCCCTTTTTGAAACTCAGACATATTAAAAACTTTCAATGCTTCTTCCCCATTACATGCAGAAATACAGGACAGAATACTAGCTTTTTAGACTTCTCCAAAATTGGATTCACAGTCATGAAGAAATTCAATTTCCAGTCCTCAGGCAAATTGAACTGAAAAGAGAGGTTCAGTTTTTACATACAAACCATTTTTCAAGCAAAAACACATTATTTTCAGTTATTTATAAAAGTACATAACATCTGGAAAGTCGTTATCACAAGATGAAGAGACAAAAAATCAAGTTATGTACTAACCATAACATTCCATCTATGTTGTCCATCTTCATTTATCCTTGACTGATGGTTTTGGTTCTGAACATCGTAAATGACTTGGCCGTTAACGACAGCTCGCGATAACCAAAAACTCTCGAGCTTAAGCCCTACCCACAATGCCTCTCTCCTAGTTACCTCAGATTGAGTTTGTAGAAAAAGAGAATGACATAAAAATAATGCCTTCATAGAGGCTATATCCGGAACCTTCATAGGTAAACAATAATAAGGTCTTCATATTGTCCATTCCAGGAAAACTACTGCTTGGGCAGAGGAAGAATGGAGGGAAGTCAAGGATAAATAAAGATGGACAACACAGGTGGAATGTTGTAAGTACATAACTTCTTTATCTGATGTTGTCAATCTTCATTTATTCCTGACTAATGGGACAGAGTCCCCTTCTACCTTTGATCTTGGGAGGATTCACAGAAGTATATTTATGAATGCCATTGCACTACACGGGTCTCTTCAACTGGAAACTAAACTCAATTTGAAACAGATGGTGAAGGTGTGTGGAGTAGCTCAAGTTGCTGCTGTACATATATCATCCATAGAAGGTGAAGATTAAAACTTTGGAAGTAGCCATGGCTGTCATGGAAAGAGCTTTTCAAAGGAACAGGCAAATCAATTTCTTTCTGTGTTAGACAAATGAAATCCAATTTAGAGCCATCTGGCTAAAGTAACCTTGTTGTATACAGATAAAAGCATAATTGTCTGTGAATATCTAATAAATACCAACAGTATTTAATTTTATTTGAAGAGTTGGGAAAGAAGACTAGCAAATTGATTGTATAATTTACATTGGTGTGTGACATCACCTTAGGAATAAAGGAAGGGTTAAGCCTTAGGGAGTCTCTATCTCTCTGAAAAGAGGAACGGAGGTTTACATAATATGGCTTATTATTTTGGAATTCCTCTGGCAGAAGCCAATGCCACTAAGAAATAACATATTCCCGGGACAAAGGTTTTGTAATTCCCATTTAGCTACAGGTCGGCAGGATGGCCGTACAAAATCCCAGAAGACCAAAACAGAGATTCGAAGGTGAGGTATAACCTTTATGAGGAAGTCTTAATAATAAAACTCCTCAAGAAAGAGCCATGCTAGCTGGACTTAAATAGCTGAAGGTTTAGCTCCTGTGTTGAAAATGAAGGCTAAAAGGTCTTGAATTTTTTCACTAGGAATCAAGGAGTCAATATCACCTTCTGAAATCCAGAAGGTGAAATTTCGTCCTCTGACTAGTGTACTGTTTATGTGTGGATGGCTCAGGGGAAGTTAAGAGATTGTGACGTACTGGGGAAGAAAGACTTGTCTGCCTGGCAATGACTGAAACTGTGGGAATTAGGCTGTCGAGTTGAGGTTCAGAATGTTCATTTGAGTCAAACTGTCTTGATGGGACAGAAGGTCTGCAGCTGGGTCCAAGTCCATGGTTTTTGCATCAGATAATCCAAAGAAAAAAGGGGACCACCATATTCATCGTGACCAATAAGGACTAATAATGATTACTTTGCTCCTCAATTGAATTGCTTTCTGTAGAACTTTGAAATTAAGGGGAAATGGAGGAAAGCATATAGAAATCCAGGGGACCAAGGGTATAAAAGAGAATCCCTCAGTGACTGCCCTGAAGGGTTGGGCAGAGCAGGGTAGTTGCTGCACTTGTAGTTCAAATGTGAGGCAAAAGGCTGCAGGAAGGCTGGCCCCCCTGACGAAGAAATACTTTTCATTATGTTTGGATAGTGAGGCCACTCGTGAGACAGAAGATTAAACTGCTCGATTTGTTTGCTATCATAAACTGGTTGGGAGAAATTGCCCATTGTTATGGTCTGAGTGCTTCTCGTCAAAGGGGGGTTAAGATTTGGTCCCTCCTGCTTGTTGATTTACCAAACCACCGACATATTATCTGACTGAATTGCAATTGTTCCCAAAGGAAGAGTAGTCTGAAAGGTTTGCAACGGTAAAGACACTGGTTTCATCATTAGAACGTTGATATGTAAATTGACCTTCATAGGGATCCATGGAGTGTATAACCCAAATAATGCTTGCATCCCCAGTTGGGAGGCATCTGTGGACACTATGATTTTGGCTGTGAAGAGAACAAAGGAATGGTCCCGAGGAATCTCTGAGTGCAGCCTCTAAATTAGATCTTTTCTGCAAAGATCAGAGGTCAGAACTGATCTGGCATAGGTTGATGAGGTAATAACCACTGATATGCAAGTAGCCATTCAAGAATTCTCCTGTGATAGTTTGTCAAGGGAACTAGTGTAATAGCCGCAGGGCCTTGAACCTAGAGGCTATGAAAGTTTCTGAATTGAACATTGCACCTAGGAACTCTAAACCTTAAGTCAGGGTCAATTGTGATTTTTTGTATTTGACAATTGTTCCCAGGTATGTACAAGTTAGGAGAACATAGTCTTTAGGTTTTATTAACAAATGCCTGGTTGGAGCGGAAATTAGGCAGTCACCCAGGTAAAGAAACACCTAGAACTCTTGCAGTCTCAAGATAGCTGCTGTTTATGATGTGTTAGGGAAGATTTATCCCTTGATTGGTGGAGATGAAGAAAATGCAATCAGAGAGCCATTTTCAACACTGTGGGGTCTGTGGTAAGAACAGAAAACAAAACCATGAACTGGCAATGAGCGGCTACAAGCCAGAACTGGAGGAACCTTCTGAAGCTTTTGTCCATTTAATAAGGTAATATGGACATACACTTCCTGAAGGCCTATGGAGCATATCCAATCGCCCTTTTTCAAGAATGGAAAATTGCTCTGAAGTGTGACTATACAGAATCCTGTTTGGCAAACCAATTTGTTCAGAATGCTGAAATTCAAAAATGGTCCCTAGTCCCCTGTCTTTTCCTTTTTTTTACAGTTTTGTAATTGCATAACTGTTGGATCCCTGTCATTGGGTGGAATATAAGGTATTTTATTTTGTACTGGGGGGGGGGGGGCAGAAAGGATATGACATAATTCTGGACATAATCCCCTGCAGTCAAGAATCTGTAGTTATTTCTAGCCAGACGTTTAGGTGCAAGGATAAGCACCCTCTCCAACTGCCTTCAGAGGAAGGTAAATGGGCTACCGTTCAGGAGCACTGGTAGCACTTACTAAGGAAAGAATCTCTGAAAGTGTTGTTCTGTGGGCCACATCTGCCTCAAGAGTGGTGTTTTCCTTGAAGTTCCACACTCTGCCCCTGGGAGAACTGTTTCTACATGTGTCTTAGAAAGACCTTTTGGGTTTTGACCCACATTTCCCCAGCACCCCTCTGATTCCTGGAAAAGGATCTTTAAGGGGAAAGATATGTCTATGTCAGAAAGGGTCTTAACATCTTTCTCACACTTGAGTAATGCTTCTTGAACTTCTGGGCCAAAGGGAGATGGTCCATCAAAAGAAGCAGTGATGGATGAAGACCCAAATGACTCCACAAAATCACATAGACACATCCAGGCATGTCTCGCAATGGCTATGCCTGAACTTGCCATTCTGCAAGTGCAATGAGCATCATGGACGAGCTGAACATAGATTGTAGGGTTGATGACTGGGAAGCAAGTTTCTCTTTTGCCTCATCAGAGGCACTCCCGCAAGGGTATCAGATAACTCTTTAACTAGATCTTTTTGAAGTTTAATAAACGTGACCAGAGATTCAAAGATCTTAAGGGATAGGTCGATGGAGTGTGAACTCACTTTCCAAACCTATCCATTGTCTGAAACTCTCTGTTAGGTAGGTGAATAGAGGACTTTATACAGCCCACATCTTTCCTGAGTCAGCTGCAACAACAATGGACTCTACAGACAGATCTTTGGCCTTGAACTGTTTATAGTTGGAGGAAGAAAAGAATTTGTCAGGAGTACTAGGGATGGACTGAAAATGAGTCAGGACCTTTCCATGCCTGTTGAACGATCAACTGAACAAGGTTATCAGCAGACTGAATCACCCAAGTGATAGTCGGGTGCTAAATGGTAGTTACACTGATTACTCTGGGGTAGTTTTTTTTTTCCTTTTTTTTGGGACTGCTTCTTCTGCACTTTCTCTTCTGATGGGGCCTCCTTGGTGGGAGTGGCCGAGGGAGGTTATCAGAAGAAGGATGGTTCGGATATCCAGGAAACCTGCCATCTGGGCATTCACTATGGAGATGTTAAGGATTCTTCATAGCCCTGAAAACTGAACTCCCTCAAGAGGGAAGGGACAAAGGAACCAAGAAAAACAACCTCAGAACCGTGGTCAGTCTACATCCTAAAAAGACAACTGCTGAGGCAGAAATCGGGACATAATCAATGCGTGCTGATGATTCATGATACAGGGACTACTCCAAGAAGTAAGAGTTGGCTCCTGCTTCACAGAGTTGACAGCACAGACTCCTCTCCCCGAGAGGACTCTGGATCTAAAAGGTCAAAGAGCTTAGAGTAATCAGTGATTCCGGAAGCAAGAGCATCTCCGGAATCAATGCAGTCAGCCTGGGTGGGTTGGAGCTGAATACTGTAAAGACTCAAAAGGAGTGAACTATCCTAGGAAGTATCCTGAAAAAGTTTAATCAGGGCCGAGAGGTTTGGCGTCGATGGAAAGCTCTGCTCTGATAAGGATATTTGGTTCCATAGTTGCTGTCGGAACTAAAGCAATATTTGTTTTAGAACCAAAGATCCTTTGGTGCCTAAGATGCAGATACAAATAAGGCTATCGGTTCCACAGATGCTGTCACAACCAAAGCAATATTTGTTTTGCAACCAAAGATCCTTTCAGCGCCAAAGATGCAGATACCAATAGTGCTATCGGTTGCATAGATGCTGTTGGAACCCAAGATCCTTTGGTGCTGAAGATACAGATACCAATAAAGCTATGGGTTCCACAGATGCTGTTGGAACTGAAGCAATATTTGATTTAGAACCTAAGATCCTTTGGTGCTGAAGATGCAGACTCAGATAAGGCTATCATTTCCATAGTTGCTGTCGGAACCATAGCAATATGCTTAGAAGCAGTCGGTTCAGAGGAACTTAAATAAACTGAAGCTTTGTGTCATCTAGAAGATTGTGTCAGAGAAGAAGGTGGCACTGAACTGGTACTATTCTCTCTATTTTTTGTCAAAACAGAAGAAAGGCTGATGAGAGGAAAGTTTCACTTTCCTCCCTGTCAGCACCGGAGAAGGCCTCCATCTCAAAATTAATGTATTCTTAAAACACAATATGAGTGTGTTATTTCTTCCTTGAAACAGACATGGACGTAGCAGAAACAGAAAACCCAGAGGGAAAAAATTGACAGAAAGGGTGAATCTACTGAACGCATTTCTGGCACATCTTAAAAAAACAGAAGGGCCCTTAGATTTTTCAACCATAAACTTTAAAGGGAACCAGAAACACACTTTCCCAGGAGAAAAACTGCCGAACACATCCACTCACATACTCAGACAAGATAGAGAAGGAAAGCAGAACAATAAGATTTTTTTTAAAACCAACAACAAGAAAGAACTTACCAACAATGGTAGGAAGAGTACATATCTGTATGGATGAAGAGAACTACCAATGATGGTACAGAGAATACACTTGTATTGACTAAAAAAGGAGAGGGCAGAAAGCACATGGGAACAAGTAGAAATATATAGCAAAGAAAAATTCTTTGGGGAAAAGAAGGTTATAAATAGAAAATAACAAATAATTGACTTAGCTTGAGAGCTCTGGTGAATGCGTCTGTTTCTAAAAGTGGCAAAAGAGATCTGAGGTAACTAAGAGAGAAGCATTGTGGGTAGGGCTTAAGCTCGAGAGTGGTCATTGCAAGCTATAGTAATGGTCAAGTTGGTTTCAATGTTTGGAACAGAACCCATCAGTCAAGAATAAATGAAAATTGACAACATCAGATCTGGTTGCTTGTGGTTACTATCACCAATATCTATTTCAGACTACATGACAAACATACTGAACTATGATACAGACTAGAGGCACTAAATGTCTTATATACACTTATAATTGTTGGTGTAAATACGTTACTGTGTATACCTGTCTTCTAATTATGTTTGTTCATACTACAGTACTAATATTGCAGTGCACTTTGGGACAGTGATGCTTTATTACTGGTACATAATCTGTCAGATAACGCATTAAACCAAGGTGTCATAAGCACATGCAGATGCATACAAAAGATTTGATATACAGAGTATGGCAGTTTCTGTGATGTCTTGGCCAAGCTTTCCTCTGGCTATAAGGTGAACCATGGATAAAGGGCTGATAGACCTAACATGCAAATAAACGAATATAAAAAGGAAGGAAGTGATCACTCTAGTGTGATACTTAGCAATGGCAGAGGAGTAAACAATTAGTCTGATTGTAGTGGTAGAGGGAAGCATAGATAACACAAGCACAACAGCTGCATTAACAGCAATGGAGAGGGCTTTGGATGTGGTAATATCTGGCTTCAGGATGCACAGGAAAGTGCAGAAATTAGTAAGGTGGTAGGGCATATTTGGGATGGAATAGAATGCCAAGGGGCAGAAATAGATGATGGTGATGATGAAAAATAAGAAAAGGAGGGGAAATACTCATATGTTGCCTTTCAGACCTTTCAAAGGTGGAGAGTGGTACTTGTGGGGATTATCTACAGTGTGCAGACTTACCAGATCAGTTATGAATGACAGCAATGGCTAAGGTGACAACGTGAGTGGCTGGGCAAGAAAGAGAAGATATTTCCTCATGGTAAGTAGTGAGCTGAGAACTACCCAACCGCTTCTGATCATCAATCATTTCATGAATCGCTACTACAGTCTGGTCTCTTAAGTACTAAACCTGAGTGACTTCTTTGAAGCAGTCACCAAAGCCATAGATGAGGGTAAAATGGTTCATACAGCTTATCTAGATCTCGCCAAGGCTTTCGACACCATCCCCCACTCTGGAATTATAGATAAGCTCACTAAACTAGGTATAAATCCCTATGTCACGAGATGGGTTGCCAACTGGCTCATGGACAGAACCCACACTGTGAAAGTAGCGGATTCCAAATCCGACATCAGACCAGTGACAAGTGGAGTACCACAGGGTTCAGTCCTGGGTCCTCTCCTGTTTGGTATCTACTTCTCTGAAGTGCAAGCCAACACAGAAGGTCTTTGGCTAACAAAATTTGCAGATGACTGCAAACTAGGAGCCATAATCGAAACTCCTAACGATGTGGACAAACTACAAAAGGGCCTCACTGAGACAGATACCTGGTGTCAAAGCCATGGCCTGAAGCTCAATGCCAAAAAGTGTATTGTCATCCCTTTGGTAAAAACTCTGTACCCATGAACTACCACATAGCTGGTAGTCTACTTAATGCCGAAAATGTGATAAGAGACCTTGGGACACAGGTGGACAGTAGTCTCTCCTTTGATAATCACATCGCCACAGTGGTCAGGAAATCCTTCTACATGGCTCATCTCATCACAAAAGGATTCTCATCCAGAAAAAGAGGTCATTGTTCCCCTCTACTCATCACTCATTAGACCCATTATAGAGTACAATGCCCCTTTTGGTATGTACCTCACAAGACATCTACAACAACTGGAAAGACCACAGAAATACCTCACAAAGAGGATTACTGGCCTCAAACAGATGCCCTATGCAGACCGTCTCAAAAAACTACAGCTTTACTCCATCGCATATCACCTACTCAGGGGCGATCTCTACCTAACATACAAAGCTATGTCAAACCCAGAGCTGTTGGACATGCTCCACTTAAAGAAATCCCAATCCCTCCGAGCTACACGCTCTAGGGACCTAAACCTTGTCACCACAATAAACAGAACATGCTGGAGGGATAGATTCCTGTCCCAGAGACTTCCCATACTCTGGAACAGACTACCTATGTCAAACAGAGCTCCTCATTAGCACTCTTCAAGAAAAATCTTGATGATTGGATGGGAAATGGGAAATTCACCCCAGGGATCACTTCTGTGGCTCTGCTCGACAGGGGCACAGGAAAATCATTTTCTTGGGTGGCGAAAGCCAGGGTACATTTTTTGGCTAGGCTTGTATGGGCCCTAGGGCCGATAGCCTAGTACCTACCTATGAACCTATAAACCTACTGTATATAATATAAACTGGTGGTGTCTTAGCCAGAGCTCCCCTGGTAGAAGGACTAGTGACTTTGTGGGATTATCGAGTAATCATATGAAATAAATAAATATATTATGAATTATTAGTTGCAATACATATGTGATAAATTATAATATGATGCAATAGAGAAGATGATATTATATGATAAGAAAGTGAGCAAACAACTGCTAAAGTAGTAAGGAAACTTTTAAAGGAACTCTTAGACATAAGAGAAGGCATAACCAGTAGAAAACCTGATGCAATCCTTTTGGTACCATTAGTTATTATTTATATTCTGCGGTGGTGCAGCAGTAGCGTTGTAGCCTCACAGCAAGAGGTTCTCCCGTTTGATTCTCGGTTGGAGTGCTGGGAGTGCCTTCTGTGTGGAGTCTGCATGTCCTCCCTGCGGTTGGGTGGGCATTCAAAAGACATGCGTAAATGGGCATGCCTTCGTTGAAGGTTGAACGTCGAGCTGGCACCTTGGCGTTCGTGAAAATCTACTGCCAATCATTAGCGGACCGGAGTTCCGCTGTGGCGACCCCTAACCAGGAAAAGCCGAAAGACAACAACAGCTAATGTTATTCTTTCAGCAGTAATTTATATAGTGCTGCAGATTTCACTCCAGCAACTGCCCAAAGAGGACAGTGTCAGTTCAAAGAAGAATGAAAATGGTGACAGTGACATTTTAAATGTGTCATCGTTATAGGACCTTTAAACTATACAGCTCATGGCTTTACAAAATGGATGTCAGTGAAGCTTCTGAACTGATTGATTTGAGTGCCTTCTATAATGTCATGTAGCTCTATACCTTCTCGAGAAACGCAGATACAATAATTATACAACAAGTTTAATTTATGAAATGTAAATCATGAAACCGCAAAGATCTTTGAATTGAAAAGGTGATATTGGAGGAATAAAGAAATACCTACAGAGGAGCCAAAGCAGAAAACAGAACAGAGTGCAACAGTCTTGGGCCTAACTCTGGATAAGTGTAAGTACTGCAAAGAAACAATATGCAAAGCAGGTAAGCAAAAAAGGAGAAGAAACCAATCTGGTTCTCAGAGAAAGTAAAAGGCACAGAGCTTGGACAAACATTGCTTGTATTTACGGTTAATGAGGAAACCCAAGAAGCAATCATTTCAACATTTAAACAGAAAAACCCCAAAATAAACAAACAAAAAGTGCCCAAAAAGAAAGGTGAGGAAATATCTTGAAGCAGTAAAATTGCTGGATAAATTTTCACGTTACTATTAAAAACCTTAGGAGATAAAGGCAGGCAGGGGCTGAATTATAAAACAATTAAAGGTGTCCAAGGTTATACAACAAAAGAAAAGAATGAAGCATTCCTGTTAATCCTTATCTGTTAAGATACAGCCTATCATTTGTTGCTTGAAAAACAAGTGACCTTAGATAAGAAGACCGAACTGAGTGCACTTGTGGTAGGAGGTGTCATGTGAATGTTACAGCTCTGAAAGGGTTAATGTAAAATGACTGGAAGAGATCTATGCAACTTTATTAAAGGCGTCTACCTGAGGAGATGGTGGCAGGCTGCAGTGCTCTCTGTGATGTGTCACTTTTACACTGGAACAACATCTACAGACCAGAGGTGGTAGGGACAAGTTACACGTGGGAACCACTTCTTTCAGTTTGAAACGTGTGCATGTAGTTTATTAGATGGATAAAGTAAGAGTGCGTAGCTTGGTGTTAAATGAATTCTGCAACTGGCATTCAGCATAACTGATTAAAAATGACGTGAGAATGAGTATAAACCGAGAGAGTAGTGATGCAAATATAAACTTAGCAAGCTGTGAGCAATGATACAAAAGCTGTGTAAACTCAACAGTCCGGGGGGGGGGTTACAGAAGACATTCAGAGAGTATTAGGCACAGTGCTTGCAGTGCAGTTGGAGTAGTGTAAACTAAGACAGCAGTGAGGAAAAATACAAGGCCAAGAAGTGCTTGTAATGAATATAAACTGAAAAGAATGAGGATCATCAGAACGTCAGAGGGGACAGAATGAGGATCAGTAATGCGTCAGAGTTGTGGGGAACAATACATTTGGTGAGCTTGTGATAATACATAATCTGTGAGTAATGGAGAGCAATCCGTAGTTTGCTGGAGATTACTAAAAAAGGACCCATAATGGTGATTTTTCATTGCTATCCTTCCAGTCTGTTTATTGCCAACATGGTATCAAGACAAAAGGAGAAATGTGTGTTTCCTTTGATGAGCCCTTGTTTGCACTACAGCAAATTGTCTAGATAAGTGATGCTGATCTCATGATACTGTGAATGTTCTCTGTCAAATGGTTGTGAAATTCAGTACAAAGAAGCGAACTGCGATCCATTGTTGGGAGTATAATTCCACAGTACTGTACAGGTAAGAGATAGGGAAACTGTCTGTTACAACTCAATACCATTCCCTAAGGATTACTGTTATGGAAAAGAGTATTATTACTATTATTACAGGAAATGTAAAGGTCTTTAAGAAACATGAAAAAGCAGCAAAAAAAATGTTTGTGAGTCATATTTAATGCAGACAGTCTCTTACCTCGACCCCTTGACTTGGCTCCTGGCTTCACTATCCAGATATTATGTATCCCTTCTATTTCCAGCTGGGGGTTCACTTCTCGTAGCTTTTCTAGCATGGTATCGCATTGTTTTTTGTAGGCCTCTGAGTTTTCAATGGAAGCATTATCACTGTGGGTAAAAAAAATAATTAACATTTGAACTCTGTTTCCTTATGGAAGTCAAACATTAGATCACCAAAACAGGAAATGTCACCTCTTTAAGACAATACTTGAAGATAAGGTACAGTGGTTGAGAACAGATTTGTTTTCATCTGTTTCTGCTGATTCCAAAGGCTTATTGCCCACTATTCTACTCTTTCATTCTTCCTTATAAAACATTTTTGCAAAGTGATGGCACATGAGTAACTTCCCAAGCCCCCTGCGAGTTATATATATCAACTCCAAGATGGCACTAAAGTGCGAAAAGGGCATATTCCCTATTTCTATTACACCATGATCTTACACCTGAAAAAAGCTGGCACAATCACAACCTGGCAGTACACTTCTCAATCTACAACCATTATCTGCATCTTTAGACCAACCGCAGTCAACCAATATTCCATTCAATAGATCAGCAAACAGATGACAATAATAGATCGGCTGTGTTCTCTGCCACATAGATAGAAGAACCCATATATGATATATATGATATATATATATGGGTTCCCTTTTTAATTTTGAAATACTGAAATCCCGAATTACAGCATTTAGAAATTAAAATACAGAAGTCTTGAAATACCGGTAAACCAGAAGCGCAAAATACAAAATCCCAAAGTACAGAGATTTTGAATTAGCACTTCTGGTGTTGTGGTGTGTGAATGGTAAGATGTGAGTTTGGGTATGTATGTGTATGTCTGTTGGTTATGTGTTTTGACTGTGATGTGTGTGTGCGAGGGTGTGTACAATGTGTGGGAGTGAGCTGCTTGTGTGTGTCTGATTGTGAGATCTCGGAGTAAGTATATTTAAGTAGGGGGTGTGTGGGGGGCATGCCCCCCACATGGGGGGGTGCAGGAGGGGCTTGCTCCCCTGCTTATCTGTAGGGTAGGATATTATATTTGAGTTGGGGGGAAATTGTGTGTATGTGTTTGTGCGTGCTGTATCTTTAGTGTAGCGTCGGGATTTTGAATTTCGTGGTTTTAGGGTTTTGGCATTTGGTGTCTTCGGCTATGTAATTTCGAAATACTGAAATTCGGGATTTTAGTATTTTGAAATTACATAATCTCATATATCTATATATATATATATATATATATATATATATATATATATATATATATATATATATATATATATATATATATATATATATATATATATATATATATATATATATACATATATATATATATATATATATATATATATATGTAGATGCAGTTGATAAGACTGAATGCTTTTTCACTCTTTTTCACTTGACTGCTGGCTGATTTCCATGCGAGATCACATTACAGTGGGGTATGAGAATTTGCCTTTACACTGCTGTTGTGCAGTCTTGCAGTTGGTATATATATATATATATATATATATAAAATTAGCAAGGGTTGTGGAGAGTGCAGGGGTAAACTTTTTTTTTTCTTTTGTAATGCGATCATTTTAGATTCTTTCTAAATAATTTTTTTTTGTTCACGCTTTGAAGTGTTTGATATTTTATGATAGAATCATGCATGTATATTTTTATTTATTTCCTTTATATTTGTTGACCAGGGAAGTCTGGCTGAGCACAAAGGCCCCTTTTAAGTGGAGGCCCAGGCAGAAAATCTCCAGTACATGCAGTAAAAACAGAATATTTTAAGTTATACAATATCTGTAATGTCAGGTAGAATACAATTAAAATAAATTTTACAATGTCAAAACTGATAAGGTGATAACTTTACATAAAGTAGTAAATCTTCTTATGCTACTTATATTCTATACAAATACAGTTAAATAACTATGCTCTCTCTCTCTCTCAGTCTATTCATAATGGGTTCCCTTCAGTTTATCCATGTTTTCAGAATGTCGAATGTCATGTGGTTGAGATCTTAAGATCAACGTTGGAAACATCAAACTGTTTGTACAAAGATCACAGTACAGTGGGGATTGGAAAAATTGCCCTTTTCCCGAATGTAGTGGTGCATATAATTAGCAGGGAGTGTGCAGACCCCATGTGTGGGGTGCAGGGGGGGCTTGCCCCCCATCAAAAACGTAGCTTCTGCTGCTTCTGCATTTTTCAACATTTCAGAATGTAAGTCATATGGTCTCAACCACATGAAGTTTGATATTCTGAAACATCTATCGTGTAAAGCAGACCTATATCTTTTATATAAAAAAATATATATTTAAATGTGGATCTACTTTACATTACCATAAGTCCATAACACTGAAGACGAAATAACTGAAACAAATATAATGAAACTTAGAATGCTGAACCTCGTCTTTTTTCCCAGGGCAAGCAAACATTTTCCCAAAACTATACTACAACACACCGAACTATCTGAAACCCACCTAGGTGTTTGGAGGTTCCCAATGTCTCTGTTAATGAGATCCATGATGATGCGCTCCATAGACTTGCAGACCAAGCTAGTCAGGCTTACAGGGCCATAATTCCCAGGGTCTGTTGTGGCTCCACCTTTGTGGAGCAGAATAACCATTGCTGTGCACCACTCTATGGGCACATAGCTTGTGGAGAGGCTGAGTTTGAACAGTGTGTTTAGATGAGGGGTTAGTTCATCTTTGAGCTCATGTAGGACACAGCCTGGGACACTGTCTGGTCCCATTGATGCTGTGTTTTTGGCTTTGGAGAGGGCTGTTTTAACCTGAGTGCCTGTGATTTCAGGGGCACTACATTCTTCTGGTATGGTTATGGGCCCTTTTGAGGTTGAGAGGGGGGTGAAGTTTGCATTGAACCTGTCTGCCAGGATGTTGGTGATATCGGTCAGTTCAGTGTATTTAGTGCCATTCTGCACTAACTTCGAGCAGATCTGAGAATTGCCACTTAAATTCTTGACATAGCTAAAGAATACCTTGTGGTTATCTTTGGAGTCCTTGGCAATTTTTCTTTCGAAGCTAGCCTTGGATGATTGTATGAGGGATCATAGTTTCTTGCTGATACTGATCAAGGATGTCTTCCCTTCTTGGAATTTTACTCTTTTCTGTACTAGTTTCCTCCTTCTATTGTATAGCTTGTTTATGGTAGGGGTCTACCAGACTGATTTCCTTTTCTTGGAGGAGTGAGCCTTGGTTTTGCTTGGGATAGCATGATCCATGCATTCTTGCAGGTACCCGCAGAGTGCATTAGTAAAGGATTTTACAGCTTGGACAGCGTTATCCTTTAACATGGGGGCTTTGAAACTTTCCACCTCAGTATGGATTCATTATTCAATTAAGGAAATATGTGAAATGTATGTGTGGGTGTGTTAAATAGCAGAGGTATGAGGAGTCTAGAAATGGATGTGGAAATGGGAAAGGGACATAGTGTGGAAGTAGGTAAGGTATATAAGCAAGCATAGGTGACGTATGTGAGTGTGAGAATGTGCACTCTATGTGGGTGTGAACATTAGTGGTGGTGAAGGAATGGATGAAGTTGTGAATGTAGAAATGGAAGAGGTAACTGACAGTGAGAAAGGGTACAGTATATGAATGTGCATGTGTGTGGACACAGATGACTCAAGAGAATAAGGGAATAGTTGAATATATGGGTGTGAACATGAGTGACTTATGAGGTGTGGGATAGGATGAGGTATGTGGGGGTTGAAATTGGTGTGAGAAATGGGTAAGAGATGTGGGGGTAGAAATAGAAGACTTATATGGAAATGAGTGAGATACACTGGTGTATCACTGGTTTCTTATGTGGGTGTGAAAAGGGGTGAGATATTTGGGTATAGAAATTGATTACTTATGTGGGTAAGAAAATAGTTGAAATATGTGAGTTTGGGAATAGATGCCTTATGGGGAAATGGGTGAAATATGTGGATGTGGAAACTTTTGACTAATTATTGCTCGAATGGATTGGGTGTGTAAGTCATAGAAATGGGAAAGATATGTGCAGGAATGGGTGAGGTATGTTGATGTGGGAATGAGATAGACATTTGGGGACATTTGGGGATTGGTATATAGGCATGATATGAGGGCAAAGAAGTGGACAAGACATGTGTTTAAGTGTGTGAATGAGATATATGGCTGCAGGCAAGCCTGGTGTGGATATAACATGTAGGTACAGAAGTAAGTAGTGTATGTGAGTAAGGGAAGTGTCTCTGGGTGTAGTAATCATTTTGAAGTGGGCATAGGAATGAAGAAGGCTTGACAGTATGATATGGGCATGGTATGTGGGATAATAAGAACATATTAGCTGTGGGTATAAGTCAGTATTAGTAATAGGAAAGTATGTGAGTGTTGGCAATGTCTCTATGAGGGTCAAGAAGGGAGTATATTATGTGGGTATGACTGGGCATAACTTGTGAGTATTTGGATGCCCAAAGTTTGTGAGTACAGATCTGCACAAAGTATGTGAGTGTGGGTATACATTAGGTAAAGTACATGTTTATGGATGTGGACAAGATATGTGGATGTTGTGATACTTAAGGTATGGGAGTACAGGTATGTACAAGGCCTGTACGTTTGGGTATGGAAGTGGGAAGTGAAAGAGATACTGATATGTGCAAAGTTTGTGGATGTTATTATAGGAGTGGATAAGACATTTGGCTATTGATTTGGACATGATATGTGGATATTGGCATGTTCAAGGTATGAGAATATAGACATGCACAAGGTATGTAGATGTGGGTATAGCAGTAGGGAAGATATGTGGAAACTTGAGGGCACAAGATATGTGGATATGGTTATAGGAATGAACAAGATATGTAGCTCTGGATATGTGCAAAGTATGCAAGTGTGAATATGGACAAGGTATATGGGCATGTGAATTGTAATAAAGGAAGATATAGGGTTTTATATTCCATGTACATGCTGGGAAGTACAAGGTGTGTGAATCTGAGGAAGATCTGGTCCCTGGATGTAGGAATAATGAAAGTATGTAGTTGTGGTATGGATGGAATGTATGGTATATGTGTGGATGTGGCATATGAATAGGAGCGCAGATATAATGATTGGAGAGATTATGGTATTTGGAAGTGAGAATAGGTGAGATATGAGCATTTGGTCATTGAATATTTAATAGATGTGTAGGAAGCATATGTGGGTGTGGGGTGGGGTGGGGATGTGGACATGAAGTGTTGGTAGATTTGCAGACAAAGTATTACATGGTTGTGGGAATGGGTGAGGTAAGGAATACAGACGTGGAATGTGGTTAGATGTTCATACATGTTACATGAGTATTAGCATGGAGATGGCATGTGAGTATCACACAGGCAAAATAAGTGGCTATGGGATTGTTTAAGTTATATAAATGGGGGACCAGGTGAGAGGTTTGGGTACAGCAATTAACAGCAACTTGGTTAATTGGGAAGAAGTCAGTATCTTTTACCCTGGTACTAAGTACATAAAGTCAGATCTAGACCTGTGGCTATCTTACAAAATATTTGTCAAAACTTATAAATAACTCTGCCATTCATATGCTACCAGGCAATCATCTTTAACCAAACTAGTGCTATGCAGTCCCTATTGATTCTTATGAATCAGCTGGTGGTTGGTTTAAAACTGTGGCACAGACATGAACACAGAGTTCTGAGACTGACAAAGTGATATTTCACTGTAATATGTGCACATTTCAGTAATCACTTAATAAGCAAGCATTAATTTCCTTTTTAAAAGCAGCAATCATATGACATCAGTCTGCCTTTCTCTCAGCTAAAAGTACTGAGATGTCACAATGTACATCCCATGGAATTCACTCACTGAATAATGGAGTAGTAGTGTTGTATGAAGGTGTCCCACTGTGCTTCAGAGTCAGGGGGAACCATCTCCAGGTCAATGTCATTGTGCTCCAGGCTGTTCAGGTATTCTTGACATACACAGAGAGCCTTTTCCACCACAGATGCTGGAATAGATACCACCTTCTTCTTCAGTGCTTTCTTCATCTCTGTGAACAAAGAACAGGAAAATACTCTTTCATACAATGTCCATGTGCAACTGCCATTTCCTTTTCTCCCACTCAGAATGTTATCAAATGGTAATGAGCCAGTAAAAAATCAACTCCCCAGAGGACACACACACACACACACACACACACACACACACACACACACACACACACACACACACACACACACACACACCAGACATATGTGCATAAATACACACAATACATACACATGCATGCATACACACAACGCATACATGTGCACACACACAAAAAGCAGACATATGCATACACACACACACACACACACACACACACACACACACACACACACACACACACACACACACACACACACACCAGATATATGTGCATGCATACACACAAACACACGCATGCACACAGCACATGCCTGCATTGTACATACGTAAACACAATATATATGCATGCACGCATACACACAACACATACAGGCACACACATACACACACATGCACACAAAAAACACACAGGCACATGCATACAGATACATACAAAGCACACATACATACACATATACAACATTCTTACTTTCTTTAAGCACTTGTTATCAATCACACAGCACTCCATGTCAGTTTGCACACAACCAGTGTATCTAATGTGCTGTCACACACCTATCTGTTATAAGAAACATATGTTGCAATGTGCTAAGCACTGAACTTTATATATTAGAAGCACTGGAACTAAAGGACACTGACTGCTTACAGACTGTATTACTAAGAGTAAGACACTTTGTTGCCCTGCAGATTGTTTACCTATATACAATCAAATAATCATCTTTCCTAGTCATTACTATCAAAAAAGTGAATAAAAATCACCAGTGCAGCCTGTGGGAAAACATAAATACATAACCGGCAATGATACCATCAGTCATTCATCAACAACTACGTTTAATCACAAGATACAGCAGTATGCTTAGAATTATGCAAAATCTTTCTCAGTAGGATACCAGTGGGATTCACAGCAAGCAGTCTGCGTAGCCATAGTGACTAAATAATCATAAAATACAACAGAGACACTGAAGATGTGCTCTAACCTTCATGAACTTTATGAACTCTGCAGTAAATATATGCATCACATAACATGCACTAGTTCACCAGCATTTAAAGCTGTGTACCCTATAACTTTCATCACCCTTTTAACTTAGTACTATATGTACATATTAGACACATTCAGAAAGTTAGCATGTATTATATTACACTAGTTGTTTAAAGCTGGCATGAAGACTAATCATGTCATGGGCTATTTGCATCACAATATTACTTTGCACATATTTAAAGTAATTTTAAATACATCCAATTGTTCAATCCTTAGGATTATTTTTAGCTCTCGTACAATATCCCGTTGCTTGCTTTGGTGATCTTCCATATCTGAGAATTTAATAGGGATATTCACACTTGACATCTGGCCTTTCTTTTGGGACAGTTCTTGTTACATTACAACTTTAGCTGGGCAAATAACTTCAGCAATCTCTCTCTGCATTTCTCACAGAAAAGACTGGCAGTGGCATTTCTGTTTGCTGTTCTTCCTGAAACTTCATCTTCCATGTATTGGTCTTGTACAAATGTCCGTTTTTGCTTGGAAGGCTATATGATCTTGGTTTGGATACTTTATCACATGCTTCCACTTCAGGACATGGACTTTACCCATGGTTCTGTATTCTTAACTCTGTCTCTAGCTTATAAATCTGTTAGTTCCTGTTCCAGTACCACTGCTGTCTCTAATGATTTTACACCAGCATGTCCATTACCTGATGATGATTACTTGACATCTGCAGTGGAGATGACATAGGAAATTTACTTTAATCTTCTGGCTAAGTTACTACAATAGAGATACTTTTTCATGACATCTGTCACTGTCTAGATAATGTTTGAAACTTACTTGTTTGTCTGCAGATAGTTTGGACTAAATGATATGTGTCTAAATGCCAGCTCATGCACAAATGTTTTGAATTCCCAATTTTTACACTGCAGATCATTAGCAGATGTACCAACCTCAGGTATCCTCACTCTGATGAATTTTGACTTTAAAGTACTAATCATGCTGGTATTTGTACCTGGCAGTTTGATTATTTCATTATTTCAGTGAATCTGGAATAATCATGCATATGAAACCTCAAAGGCAGCACAGAACAGTGTGCCAAACTGTTGATCAGTGGTGGTCAGTGGTGCCACTTTCACTGATCAGTGCAATATAGCGAAATTTATCTCATATTTCACCCAACACTCCTACTTCCTCATGCCTCCTCCCATGAAATACCTACTAACATACCCTCCAACAATTAACAGGGAACAGTTCCTGGCAGCACTTGCTAAGGCTAAAAGCACAGCCTCAATGGGCCCACACAATATCCCAGGTTGCCTCCTAAATAGCTTGAAACATGACATTACATGACCATTTGAATCACTTTTCAACTATAGCCTCAAAACAGGCTTTGTACTATGAGAATGAAGGACTGCAATGGTTATCCCACTTCACAATGGTGGACCATCAACTGATCCCAGAAACTACAGACCAATTAGTCTGAATAGTCTAATAATCAAAGCCATGGGACAAATTATCATGTAAATGATCACAAAGGACATAAGCAACCTTCAGACACTGGTCCCAACCGAGTCTGGCTTTGTCAAGGGAAGGTTATGCCAAGTAAACATGGTGGACTTCTTTGAGAAGGTCACCAAGACAATGGATGAGGGAAAATGGTGCATACTGCTTACCTGGACCTGGCTAAGGGGTTCAATACAATACCATACTCGGTTATAGTTGGCAAACCCACCTTACTGGGCATAAATCCATACATATTTCACTGGATTGCCAGCTGACTCACAGACAGGACCAGGAAGGTCAGAATTGATAAGACTACTTCCATTACGACACTGGTCACCAGCAGGGTACCTTAGGGCTCCATGCTGGGACTTCTCCTATTTGGCATCTACTTCTGCTCACAAAGGTTCTTTAGCAGGAGATTCCAGGGTATAAACACATTGTCATATATGGATTGCCTTAAAGGCCTAGCTCCATACTCTGTCTCCTACAGGTTACTGTCAGGCAATCTATGCCTGGCGTACAAAGGATCCTCAGCTCCAGCTCTGCTGGACCTTTTGCACATTTGCAGAATGAACAGTATCAGAACCACTAGATGCAAGGATTTAAATTTTGCTTGTGACATAAATAAGACATATTGGCCAGACAGATATGTGTCTCAGAGGATCCCCATACTCTGAAACAGGCTCCCTATCCATGTGAAGCAGAGTCCATCCCTAACCCTATTTAAGCATAACCTTGACCAATGGATGGGAAATCAGAAATGTATCTTGTGTCTGGCCTCCATGTCTCTGAAAGAGGCATACAGTAATGCCCAAACTAACCCCCCCCCCCCACATAACCTCTAGAAAATTCCTAAGTAACATACTTCTTCTAATAAATGCCCATGATACATAGGGACACAACTGGGTTGGATTCTATGACTAGACTTATAAAGGCCCTGTTGGTCATTACCTAGTATATATCTATGAACCTATGAGATTTGTAATTTCTTAGAAGGGGAACAAGTCAGTGCCCATTTCACTCATTGGATGATTTGGTAGTGAGTATGCTAATATCTCTTCCTTTGGATTATTGTTGTTATAATATATATTGCAGATAACATATCTTTCTGTGCTACTTGTTTTATTTGAGCCAACATTCCTGACCAAAATATGGTATGTTTTATTTTTCTCTGCACACTGCTGCTCCTGTATATGGTTCCTGCATGCTGTCTTGTACTTATCTTTTCAGTATACTAAGAACTATTATTTTGTCAGCTTTGACGATTAAACATTGGACACAACATATTTCTTACTTGAAGGGGAACAATACATAATTTATTTCATTTCTTGTGATTTTTGTTCAGGCTAACTTCTCATTGTAATATCTTTCTATAAATGCATATATAAGGCAGTGTCAGTACATCTCTGGCATGTTATTACTTTTTGTTCTATCTTCCAGAACTGCAGTATTACCCAAAGAGCATCTAGCTATTTTTCTAGAAGACTTCATGCTTGCTTATAAATATGATCTGCTCATCATATTTCCTATGTGTGGTTCCTTGCCTGGTCAATAATTCATTTTCATATCATGGTTTCATACATTATATAACATCCTCTATAATCCTGAGGGTTCTTTGGGCAGCAAATTTCTGAATATGCCTTGCAAGACTTTGTGGTCTGTTTCCACCTGATCCTTTCCGTAGACATATTCTTGGGATTTATCACATCCATACACTGCTTGGAAGAGTTCTTTCTTTACTGGAACATACCTGTTTCTTGCATCTATACCATAGACAACTAGTCTAGTCTTTTTCAGGATTATAGTTATTATACCATTTGATTGGCATGTACATGCAGCACAACTGGCCTATTCATTTCATGGCATTTTAATGCTGGCGCTTCTATAAATAATTTCTTGAGCAATCCAGTGTTGTTTTCCTGTTCCTAGCTGAGTTCCAATACATCTTATCTCAGATATTGCAAGATCTGCATCACTTCTAACAACCTCTACCTTTCTGTATTCTAGCTTTGTCATTTGGAAAATGCAGACTTGTTCAGTATCATGCGTCAGTGCCTCTGATGCGAGACTATTTCCTATGTATTTCTAATTTGACAGTCATATTTTACATATGCTTTTATTTAACTTGACATTATGCTCCCTTTATTTGCTCAGCAGCTGTATCAGACTCCTGTCATGCCCTTCTCCTGCCTGATACTGTGCTAACAGATCATCAGTATTATTTGTAGTACCTTATAAGCCTACAATTACTTATCCAGTAGTGCTTTGGAACACCTGTGGTATGATGAAAACCAAATGGAAGTATAAAGGATGTGTACTTTCCTAAGGTAGTATTATAAGTACACAATTTGGAGCTTCCCTCATCTACCCCAGTATGCCAGAATCCCAGTATTCTATCTAGTACTGAAGAAAATGCAGCATTTGCCATTCCTGAGACCACTTCCTCAACTGTACGCAATGCTTTAATCACTTTATTCAGATGCTATGGATCAATGTAAATTCTAATATTCAAAAATTTTTCTTCACAACAGTAATGACTTCCTCAAATGTAAGCTCACTTTATCCAGATGTTATGGATCAATTTTTATTTACAACAATGACCACACTATACTATTCACTCATTTTCTTGGTTCTAATGGCTTTGTATTGGCATCTAAGTTTCACATCAACTGGGAACAGGAATTACAGGCCCATCAGTCTGACAAGCCTAAAATGCAAAGCCATAGGAATAAATTATCATAGAAATGGTCAACAAGGACATTGGCAACCTATGGACACTGGACCTATTCCAGTTTGGCTTTTTTAAAGAAAGGTCTTGCCTACTTAACCTGATCGACTTCTTGGAGAGTATCATCAAGGCTATGGATGAGGGAAAAATGGTGCCTACCACCTACCTTGACCTGACCAAGGCATTTGATACAATACCCTTCTGAGGCATTATTAAAAAACTCTCAGAACTAGCCATAAATCCCTACATAACTCACTGGATTGCTGGATGGCTTATAGATAGGATCCAAGAAGTCAGGACTGGCGAGACCAGCTCCACCAGAATACTGGTCAACAGTGGAGTACCTCAGGGTTCTGTGTTGGGCCCGCTCCTGTTTAGCATCTATTTATTTTTGAACACAATTTTTTTTAAAGGGAAAAAACTTTTATTAAAATTAATTTACATATGATTTATTTTAATACATTTTATAATGTATTATAAAATGTTTCATATAATGTATTTTGATAATTATTTTTGATGTAATTTTTGTAATGTGTTATATATTTTGGAATATTTATATTCATTGTATGATTGTTATTTTATTTAATCTAAGGAAATGGATTTTTTTATGATTCTGATGAAGTTCTGTTTGTGACGCCCATGCCCTGGCCCAGCAATCAAGGAGCCTAACACAGGGGGTCCTCCCAAAGCTTCTTTAAGCTTCTGGAATGCCTGCTCACATGCTGGGATCCACACTACCTTATCTGGCCTGTTCTTCCTTGTTAGGTCTGTGAGGGGAGCAGCTACGGTACTATAACTGGGGACAATTTTTCTGTTGTACCCTGCTGTCCCTAAAAATGCTCTTACCTGCTTTTTAATAACAGGTGTAGGCCATGCCTGAATGGCTTCCACTTTGGCAGGTTCTGGCCTTATATTACCACTCCCCACTCCATGTCCTAGGTAGGAGACCTCTGCAACACTCACCTGACCCTGACATTTGCTCGTCTTAATGGTCAACCCTGCCCTCTGTAGTCTGCCCAGCACCTCCCTAACATGCTGAAGATGCTCTGGCCAGGAATGGCTGTAGATGGCAATATCATCTAGGTAAGCAAGGGCAAACCCTCCTGCTCCTGCTAGGATATGATCTACCAGCCTCTGGAAAGTTGCTGGGGCATTTTTCATCCCAGAGGGCATCTTTGTGAACTCATACAAGCCAAAAAGAGTCACAAAGGCTGACTTATTTCTAGCACTGGGAGTCAAGGGCACCTGCCAGTAACCCTTGGTAAGATCAATGGTTGTAAGATACTTAGCCCCACCCAGCTGATCTAGGGCCTCATCTGTCCTAGGCATGGGGTAAGCATCTGACTCTGTGTGACTATTTAATTTCCTGTAGTCCACACAGAACCTGGTGCTGCCATCCTTCTTTAGCACCAGCACCACTGGGAAGGCCCAGGGACTGTTGGACTCTTGAATTACCCCTATTTCCAACATCTCCTGTACCTTCCCCTCAGAGTCTGTTTGACTCTCTCAGGCACTCTATAAGGGGCCTGCCTAATAGAGCTTTGGGGTACTGTGTCCACCTGGTGCTGCCCCAGGTGGGTGCACCCTAGTTTCCCAGTGAACATGTCCCCAAATTCCTGCAACACTGCTCGGATTTCTCGAACCTGGGTAGGAGACAGCTGCTGGGACATTGCTACCCCTTCTATTGAGGTGTCAGCCCGAGCCTCAATGAGGAGATCAGTCACCAGATCTCCCTCAGACTCCTCCTGAAATCCACTGCAAATACTCAGCACAAGGGCCTCCCTATCATGGTAAGGTTTCATCATGTTAAAATAATGTTAGTTTGTGCCCCTGCTGTCTGCCTAACAGTTCCACCATGTAGTTAACATCACTTACCTTTCTTACCACCTTGTAGGGTCCCTCCCAGCTTGTTGTGTTTGACAGGAATGAGAACCATTACCTGCTACCCCACAGCATATTCTCTAGCTCAAGCATTCCTGTCATACCACACCTTTTTCTGATGATGGGCTTCTCCCAGGTTCTCCTGGGCCAAGCCCATGAGTTCCGTGATCCTTGTCCTGAGGTTTAGGACGTATGCCACAACAGACTCCTTGTGAGACTCGCACTCACCTTCCCACTCATCTTAAATTAAATCTAATGGTCCCCTCACCCTACACCCATACAGCAACTCAAAGGGTGAATAACCTGTGGATTCCTGGGGAACCTCTCTGTAAGCAAACAACACATCGGGGAAATATTTGTCCCACTCCCTATTAAACTGATCTGCAAACGCCTGTAGCATGGCTTCATCCCACAGGACTTCCATAGACAAGCCAGCAGGTCTGACATGAAATTAGCACCTCTGTCAGTCAGTATTTCTTTTGGGAAACCTACCTTGCTGAAAATCTCATCCTCTCTGCCTCAATGGAGGACAAAGCCACTGCCTCAGGGTATCGTGTAGCATAATCCACTACCACTAGGATATACTTTTTCCCTGTGGAACCTGGGATACTCAGAGGACCCACAATACGCATAGGTACCCTCTGCAATGGCTCCTCAATCACAGGCAAAGGCATCAAAGGAGCTCTCACCTTGTCTCCTGCCTTGCCTACCTTTTGGCACTGCTCACAGGTCCTGCAGTACCCTGTTACATCTCTGGAAATTCCAGGCCGATAGAAGTCCTGCATAAAATGCCTCTTTGTATGTTTTATGCCCATATGACCTGCAAAGGGAATAAATATCATGGGCTATGGCTAGAAGCACCAGACGGTAGGCTCTAGGCACTACCAACTACTGTACTCTCTCACCTTCTAGCCCTCCCTCAAGGGGTCCACTCTCTGTATAGTAACCCTTTGTCCCAGTATGCAGATTCCCCCTTTCCTGGAGAATCAGGTGCCTCCCTAGCTACCTGCCTCAGGCCTTGCAATGTAGGGTCTGAGAACTGACCCTGTCGCAACTCTCTCCTTGTAACCCTTCCCAGCTCCCCTTCCACAGGAAGTCTGGCATCGTTAGCCTGAGTACTACTACTCACACTACCTTTGCAGTCACTCTGTCCAAGGGAACATAAGTACCCACAAGCAGCTGTGGCTCACATTTAGTCTCACTGCTAAAGAGTAGCCGCCTCCCTGAAGTAACCACCTCACCAGTCCTGGCTGCAAGTGTACAGTCAGTCTGGGTCTCCTCCACTCTACCAGACCCACATGCTTGTCTCCTAGCCTGATCAAGTGTAACTGCATAAGCACATGGTACTGCCTCATCCAAATCCTTCCCTCTCAGGACATCTGCAGGATGGTAGATTAGTACCCCTGTTGTCGCAAGACAACCTACTATTGGCATTTTGCCTTTCCCACTTACTGGCTCCCTCACCTTTTGTTCCCTACCTTGCCTCCATGGACACTTGTATGCCACATGGCCCCACTGGTTGCATTCAAAACATTTAACCCTAGCTCCTGGATATGTACCTGGACTGGTGGCTTCCCCTGCTACTGGCAAATTCTGTTGGGGTAGTCTGTGCTGCCCACCATGGGTTCCTTTAGACCCATGAGCAGTACTGGGGTCCCCTTCTGGTGCAGGGCTGCCGTGCCTGTCAGGTATAGGTCTCCCTTCTTCCCCAACTCATCTGAAGTAGCACATTGTCTATCAGCTAACCAGATCCTCATGTCCTCAGGCAAAGTGCTAAGGGCTTGTTCCCTCACCAAAAGGTCTGCCAGCCATTCAAAAGTGGTGACCTGAAATCCACTCACCCACCTATGGAAATAAGTGCTCAGTTCAGCAACATATTCACACACACTTTCATCTGCCTTGCATCTATGCTCACAAAACTTTTTCCTATATGTTTCAGGTGTTAGCTTAAAAAACTCTAATAGACAATTTTTTACAGCAGTATGATCAAAGCATGCAGTATTAGACATTTTAGATAATATAGTTACAGCTTTACTATGGAGTAAGGGGGTCAGGAACCGTACCCAGAGCCCTTGGTCAACGTCATACTGTTTACATACCCTCTCAAATATATGAATGAAACTATCAAAATGCTCCCTGACTTTAAACTGCAGAAGAAATTTACTGACCTTTTGTGCTTCTGGGGTCTGGTTACTCCCTTCTCCATTACCTCCATGACTCTGGCAAAGAGTCAGCATCTCCTTCAAATGCTGCCTCTGCCTCTCCTTTTCCACAGCTTCTAGGTGCAGCAGTTTCTCATTCTTCTCACTATCTAGATGCCTCAGTCTCTCAGCTGCTTCTAATTCCACATGCCTAGCCTCCAACTCAAGTCTCTTTAGCGCCAGCTGGATTTTTAAGTCCACTGCCAAAAGGTTGAGCTGTCCATTCTCCAAGGGTATTATATCTCCACTGCCAGTCTGATTGTCTTCCTGGTTGCTGTTTTCTGATGCAGCTGTAACCAAGGCTGCAATCAGGTCTGCCTTAGTCAGGTTTCCATGCACCAGTCCCATAGCCTGGCACATCTCTGCCAGCTGGCTCCTTGTCAGCTTTCCATACTCTTCTGCTGACATGCTGCCTGCTCACCCTGACTAACTAAGCTAATAAAAGAAATAAAACAATTGTGATCTGAACTCTGAGTATTCACTGCATGGCTGTTTTAGAGTACAAAAAAAACCCTTCAAAGCTCACTGTACACAAACTACAGGGATTCACTCTACCCACACCACTACAAGCCAATTAGTATTTGCCACCTAATTAATATGTGATGTGGATATCCCATCACTGCCAAACACAAATGTGACGCCCATGCCCTGGCTCAGCAATCAAGGAGCCTCAATCCTCATCACTAACATCAGAGAGGGCATCTCGTATATGAGGAAAGGATAACAAATGCACATAGTAAAGTGCAATTTCCCTTAAGAGCACACAGAGATCACAGTCAGTTGGGGGCTGGTCACTCCCTTGCTCTCCAGGTCCCCAATAAGACTTCCCACTGGGACAGCTATAAGGTCCAGATCTCAGCCAACTGGGCAAGCTAAAATCTTCAGCACCCTCTCTGTCCAACCAGTGCTTCATGACCCTGCCCAAGTAGCTGACACACACACACTTTGAGATAAGAGTTTATACAACCACACAAACACTCCTGGGAAAGGCTGGCACAGGTTCTCCAGCTGTGCCCCTATTACCCAGACTATATGGTAGAAATCCCTGCCACCACCCAGCTAATATTTATCAGCTACTCAGAGGTCCTTAAAAGGGTGACTAATTACTACTGTGTGATATTATTATCAATTGGTAGTATGACTAAACAGTCAAGGCTTATTAGAGTGACTTGGTACAGGATCCTTATATACATGCAATGCACTCTTAGAGCTTAACTTATCTCTACACAAAGCAGCCACAGTTGAAAGGTTTTAAAATATTTAATAATAAATAATAAAAAACACAATACAATACTTCTTACTACACAGTGCTAGTTAAGAGTTCAGAGATCACACAGAAATACTTAAAATAATTCAGTAGTACAGGTCTGACATCACAGAAAAACACAATATAATCTTTCTAGTTCCTAGCTATTTTTAAAAGAAAGCACAAGTCAAAGATAACTTACATATGAGCAAGACAGTGCTGTGAGTTGGATGGTCAAGACAATAATGTTTAATCCTCTCTGATTCTCTCTGTTTAAATTGAAATTGCAGTTCTGATTTACATTACATCATTCTTCACACTTTCCTGGGGTTCCCAAGCTACACATTACATCATTCTTCACACGTTCCCAGGCTAACAGAAACTGCATTTACATTCTTAACATCTCCCTTTTTTATCTTGCAGCTAATCAGGAGCAGAGCAATAAAAATACATTTGCATGTTTAAATCTAGCAATTTAAGTCTAGACCCCTCAGCACCACTGTCTACATCAAAGGGTCACCACATGCTTTACTTTGGTCAGTAGAGTACACTGTTGTCACATTTATTTCCAATTCCACATGTAACAGTATTTCTTTACCTTTAAGACAACAAGCCTGTAGTTTACATTCATATTTACAAGTGACAGAATTATCTGCAAAATTCTATCTGGCTAGGCTGGCAGCCTTCATCTATCTTTACCCACTCTTCACATTGTTGTTGACTGGAATGAAAGCGGTTAGTTATACATTAAAACCATGGACGTCTTTGGGTTGGTGGTTTTTGTTTTGTTGTGTTGACTTGTACACTGATATGTGATTTGCTTAATTAGCATCTATTTCTTAGAAGACAAGGCTAATGTCAAATGCCTCTGGCTCACCAAGTTCACAGATGATTGCAATTTGGGAGCCATCAGAAATTCCCCCATGAAACCGGCATCCTACAAGAGAGTCTAACACAAACAAATGACTTGTGCCAAATCCACAGATTAAAAGTCAACATGAAGAAATGCATTTTTGTCCCCTTTGGGAAATGGTCCAGCTATGCTAATTACTTCATAAAAATACCCTTAAGAGTTATCCCAGTAGTTAGGGGTCTGGGAACTTATGTAGACTGTAATCTGGCCTTCAACAAACATGTAGCCAAGATAGAAAGAAAATCATTCTATGCCGCTCAACTGATATGCAAGGGTATGGCATCCAGATCCAGAGAAGTTATATCTCCACTCTACTCAGCCCTTATCAAACCCATCATTGAGTATAATGCCCCATTTGGGATGTACCCAACTAGACACTTGCAACACTTGGAATTGCCTCAAAAGTTCCTCTAAAGGAAGTCCAGGGTATGAATACCCTGTACTACACAGATGAAGAGCTTATCTCTGTACTCAGTCTCCTCCAGGTTACTGACAGGCAATCTATGCTTGGCATTTAAGGCATCTTCAGATCCAGCTTTGACTAATCTCTTGCACATCTGCAAAACTAACAGCGCCAGTAGCACTAGAGCCAAAGACCTGAGCTTTGCCTGTGACATAAACTGAACATGTTGGATAGACCAATATGTGTCTCAAAAGATCCCCACACTATAGAATAAATCCCCATCCACATGAAGCAGCGTTCATCCCTGACCCCAATTAAACAAAATCTTAACTATTTGATGGCAAATCACAAATTCACCCCAGGTCTGGCCCCTATGTCTCTGATGTACAGAGGTCGGCAGTAAGTAAATCAGTTTCCATCTAACATACCCTCCCAACATGACCCTTAGCAACCTCCTTACTAACATATCCCACCAAATAGGTGCCTAAGTTACTCAGGACACAACTAGGTTGGGTGGAATGGCTAGGCTTATAAAAACCTTGGTGATCATTATCCTAGTATAAACCTATATACCTATTTTATTTCTGAGAGCTACTGGGGCATGCGTGGTAATCTAGATGAGATTTTATTTGCATGTGCTATTATCTTGACACACTTCCTAAGCCTTTAATTAATTTAGCAAAGTACTGCAGTATACATGTGTTATAGACTTAAACTCTATATGAGATGTCTCTCTGACTATGGAACTAATTCTGTAAAGAAACAGTATTTATTTTTATTCTGTAAATATGTAAATTTTTATCATGCCTAGCATCTCAAAAGCTGAAAAACCCAACATACTGGGCAGATTAGTTTAAATATTATAACTGGAAAAATAATGTTGTACATTTTATTTTTACGTTTGTATATCATTAGCTTTTGACTGAATGGTTCTACCTAATGATCAGAATACTTAATCTACAGACTGTTAGAAGAATTAGCATCTTTAAGTACTTTGAATAGAAAGAAAATTTTGCATTTTTTTATTTTTATATTCACATCAGTAGCTTTTGACAGAATGTGTCAAGACAGTGGCCAGAATATTTTAAAATGTATCTTAGCTCTCTGTTCATTACCTAATAGCTCCAGTGCTTTAAAGATATCTTCAGATAAAGTATTGCAGTTTATACCTCTGCCTAGTTAAAATTCTCCATTATACTCTAGAACCACTCCTGTTTATTTCACAAAAAACCTTTCATCATATTTCCAGAATCCACAATACAAATCTTATATACTCGGCCTTTGCTGATGACTTAAATATATACTTCCAACTCCCCAATACTGACCTCCCAAAAATACTTAAAGTTATTGATGAGTTCTCGGTAGTTTCAAATTATAATTTAAATTTAAACAAGTCACACATTTTTCCCCTCTACCCTCAATACTATAGGGCATAAAGAATTGTACTTTCCTATGAGTGAGATCAAAATAAACTACCAGATAAAATATCTAGGAATAATATTTACTTCAAACTTCAAAGATATTATAAACAATAACCTACTAACTACATGGACTAGTATTCAAAACAATATGGATAGATGGAAGAACATTAATATGTCTCTACTGTCAAAAGCTAGTGTTGTCAAGATGAATTTTCTACCAAGAATATTCTTTCAATTAAATGCTACCTTTTCAAATATTCCCCAAAACTTCTTCCTTGCCATGGAAAAAGCTATATCAAGATTCTTATGGTATCCCAAATCTACCAGAATTAAATATGCAAAACTTGTACTCGCCAAAGATAAGGGGGGATTTGGGTTACCTGATTTTAAGCTTTAGTATAGTATAATTACTGTATACAGACTAATACAAATGATAAACTATGACTCATATATAAATACTTGGACACCCAGTGGACCAAAATCTGGTATAAACAGTTGAAATCCCTTGGTTGTAATACCAAATCCTTACCATTCTTGAATTTAAACCAGGCTAGAATATACACGAAGAATTTACACCTACTAATTAAAAACATGATTCTTACAACACAGAAACTATTTACATCATTGCAATTAGCTGACGCTTTTGCCCTTATACAACCGTTACACCTAAATCCTAATTTACTAATAAATAATAAACCAGTAAATCTAACAAACTACCCCCTGATAATAGACCACACAATATGGGATATATACCAATGAAAAGACTCTAACACGGGACAAATGAGACTTGAACTCAAACTTCCTATGAAATATAATATTATCCTTAACCAACTTCATCATCTTATAAATACTAAATTCTCACAAATGCACACTGACTTACAGAACATAGATTTAGTTAAATTAATACTTGAAAATCTTGCGATTAAAGGGAAAACAATTTCTAGGACTTATAAAACTGTAATGAGTGTAAAACATCAGAATTCTTTATTATTTTCAAACTATTGGCAAACAAAAAATCAATCACTGACTGAAGAAAATAAGAAACTAGCCATTGAAAATACAATCAAATTCATTCCTTTCAAGAAGCTGTTATATACACAAATTATGGTAAATAACAATCTGTATTATACCTTATCTAAATTAAATAAATTCAATCCTAACTTTTCGCCTATATGTCCCCATTGTCCGGATCAAACAGCTGATATTTTACATGTCATGTGGAACTGTACTAAGATACACAACTTATGGTGTTCCTAGAGAGTAAGATTAGAGAAGATGGGATATGAAAAATCAACCCTTACTTGTGAGACAGCTATATTGTACATTAATATCAGTCAACTCCCAAAAATATTAAAACATGTCTTTATTACGATGTGTGCCCTTATTAAATTCTTTATTACAAATAATTGGAATGTCATGTCACCAATTACATGGGAAAATTTTAGCAATCTTGCTATCAAATATATCTTATCTCACAAATTAATTTATTCAAAAACAAAAAAACAAACGCTATTACCAAAAATATTGGGGTTACTTGCTAGATATAATTCTTGACAAATAAAATTTGCCTACAAATTGTCATGAAAAGCTAACCTTTAAATAAGAAATGAATGTACAAAAATGAATGAAAAGTAAACCAGTAAAAATAAACCCCAGCAGGACAGAAGATCTACAAAAGATGTTTATTGAGTGCTTTCGTTTGGTATAATACAAAACTTCATCAGAATATCTAGTAGAAAAACAGACAACTGACTCAACAAAATTTATATGTATATATATATATATATATATATATATGTATATATATATATCCCATCATACACAAATTAATCATACAAGCTTTTTATGTTTTATCAAATGTATTATCTATATTTATAGGTATTTATTTACTAATTCTGACAATATTACTTTAAGTAGGAAGGATAGGCATAATTGTTGTTTGATTGATTTGTGCATGATGGGATATATATATATATATATATATACATATATATTTTGTTGAGTCAGTTGTCTGTTTTTCTACTAGATATTCTGATGAAGTTTTGTATTATACCAAACAAAAGCATTAAAGAAATGAATGTAGTATAACTAGTCTTTCTTGCATCTTCTCCCTTTTCTTAGTATATGTGTAACTAGATATTTTCCCTAAACATACAAATAAATGGTTAAATTTCTATTTTTACTTTATATGTAGACTATCCCCATTCTAACTATCCCTTATGAGACCAAATGAACATAAGAATTCTCATACTTTACTTGACGATGTAGTGACTTCTTGTGTACATATTGTATATATATATATATATATATATATATATGTATGTATAATTTTCTCTGAATGAGATTATTGTCTGTTTTCTTTAGATAGGTATTTGTATTGTTTATTTGTGTTTTTTAGTTACTGTATTGCTGTTATTATTTGAAAAAATAAAATTGAAATAAAGAGATTTTGGAAAAAAAAATTCTCCATTATGCTAACTAATTCTCAAAATTTCTTTCTACTGTGCCATAAAGTCTGCTCTTTGAATTTTCCCTTAGAACTAGCCATTTTTTTAGTTTTAGCAATCAAATCTATTTCTTTGAGCTCAGCACTTATTCAGAACTCATTGAAAGCAATAAATAAGCTTTAGAGTACTACAGTATTCAACTTTACTTACTTGTCTAGAGGAAAACAGTTTTTAGTACTTAATAAATAAGCATCTATCCAGGCATGTCTAAGGGTCAGCTCCCAGTGTTTTCTCCTGTTTACCTGATGAATTTGGGCATCTTGGGGCAATGCAACAATTACCTCATGTACACAGACAACCCTCTCCTCCTACCACCCAACACTACAACCTGTGAGAGATGCACTTATATAGCCAAACTGGAAGGAAAGCTCTCTTCACCCAAGAATGGAGTAGACAGCCAAGAGAAGAAGGTAAATACTTGCACCACACCACACTCATCACATAGTCCCTCAAAACTTACACCACCAAAACACACACATAGAAACACAAAACACACACCTACATTCATGGAGACTCTCAATAAAAATCTGCCCAAGCAACAGGGACCTCCAAAGCAGAAACACAAGCAATCTCCACCCCTCCCAACACAACCCAAATGACACATAGCCCACAAACTCAGTGTGCCACTCAACCACAGCCCATAAGGCATAACAACATACCCAACACTCTAGTCATAGGTGACTCTATAGTCAGGCACACTGATGTTCCACTCACCAGGCTAAACAAGGAGAAAGTTACTGTCAGACTGTCGGGTGCCAGGATCCACCACATAATGCTCACACTCAGGTCACTCCACAACAAGTACAAATATGACTCTGTCATTGTCCATGTTGGTGTGAATGACCTGAGACATACCTCCCTGGACTACATGAAAAGAGACATGGAGGAGCTGTCTGATCTTGTAGCCCAGGCAGGTATGACCCTAGCCCTGAGTAGCATCCTGCCATCACCCAGAATGATACCACAGTACAAGGACAAAATTATTGACTTCAACAATTGGCTAAGCTTCTGGTGTCATTCTAAGGGGATACAGTATCTGTCTGCCTGGGATGACATGATCGACAGATCACAATGCTTTGCCAGAGATAGCCTGCACCTGTCACCCTTGGGATTCCGGATTCTGGCTAAGGCTCTTGCCACCCCTATAGTGCCTTTTTAGGCAATGTTCAAATGACAAATTTACCACCGTAACAGGTACAAGCAAGCAAAATCTGAATGTAATTCTACTTAATGCTAGAAGTCTAAACCTCAAAATGCACTCATTCGAGGCACTCATTAAAATGGAGAACATCGACATCTGTGCAGTGACAGAGACCTGGTTCAGGGCCCCAGACAGCAGTCCTGCATTACCAGGCTAGAATTTATACCACACCTTTCGGCCACCTAACCTGGACCGAAACACTAAAGGTGGAGGCGTGTCCATATTCATTAAGGATATCCACATCTCCAGGTTAGTTGCTCAGCATAATGCATCTGAGATTATCCAAGTGCAACTAACTCTGGGCAAGACCACAATTCAAATTGTAGCTTGCTACAGATCCCCCACCATGCCTCAGGATTCCTACTCCTCATTTCTTGATACACTGGAAAATATTACAGTACAACCTAACGCCCTAATAATAGGTGATTTCAACTACCCCACCATTAACTGGGAAAGCTACTCATGTACCAATTCATTTGCTCAACGTTTTCTGGAATTCATAAATTCCAGTGCCTTGGATCAATTTATCCACACCCCCAACAGGGGCAGCAATATCCTAGACCTGGTCATTACCAACATGGGCAACCAGTGTTCCACACCAGAGGTCAATCCCTCATTGGTCAGATTTGACCTCAAGCTAATCACCCTAGACATCCACATCCTGCCCTCACCCCCATTAGGGAAACCCCTGAAAAAACTTCTCCATAACCAACTTCACGCTTCTTAAGACAGAAGTGGCAATCTTCATGACACCCATGCAGGCAGACAATAGAGGTACAACTGCTGAATCCTACACAAATTCACTTTATAAGCACTTATACGAGTGCATGGATCATGCAATCTCTAACAGAACCATCCTCCAAAAAAAGGAAGCCAATCTGGTGGTCCCCTGCAATACAACAGAAGAAAGAAATGTTGCAAAAAAGGGTAAAATCCCATGATTGGAGGAACTCCCTGGTCAGCCTTGCTAAGAAGCTGAGATCCCTCATAAAATCCCCCAAAGCTATTTGCAAAAACAAAATCGTCACTGATTCTAAAGACACCACAAAGCATTCCATAGCTATGTCAGGAATGTCAATGGCAACACTCAGATCTGCTCTGAGTTACAGCAGAATGGCACTAAATATACAGAACCAACTGATATTGCCAACATCCTGACAGATAGGTTCAGGGCTAACTTTACCCCCCCTCTCATCCCCTAAAGAGTCCATCTCTATACCGGAAGAATGCAAAGTTCCTCTAATCACAGCTGAACAGGTAAAAAACACAGTCTCCAAAGCCAAGAACACAGCATCCATGGGACCTGACAACATCCCCAGGCTGAGTTCTACATGAACTAGAGAATGAACTGGCACCCCACCTAAGTACTATGTTCAGTCATAGCCTTACCTCAGGCTTTGTGCCCACTGAATGGCGCACACTGACAGTTATCCTACTCCACAAAGGGAGAGCCACCATGGACCCTGGGAACTACCACCCCCATTAGCCTGATGAACGTGGTCTGCAAGGCTATGGAACGTATCATCATGGAACTTATAAACAATGACATTGGTAATCTCCAAACTCTGGACCCCACCCAGTTCGGGTTTGTAAAAGGCAGATCATATCTTTGAAGTGGTCACCAAAGCCATAGATGAGGGTAAGGTGGTTCACACAGTCTATCTAGATCTCGCCAAGGCTTTCAACACCATCCCCCACTCTGGAATTATAGATAAACTCACTAAACTAGGTATAAATCCGTATGTCACAAGATGGGTTGCCAACTGGCTCACTGACAGAACCCACACTGTGAAAGTATCAGACTCCATATCCGACTTCAGACCAGTGACAAGTGGAGTACCGCAGGGTTCAGTACTGGGTCCTCTCCTGTTTGGTATCTACTTCTCTGAAGTACAGGCTAACACAGAAGGTCTTTGGCTAATAAAGTTCATAATCGAAACTCCTAATGATGTAGACATCCTACAAAAGGGCCTCACTGAGACAGATGCCTGGTTTCAAAGCCATGGCCTCAAGCTCAATGCCAACAAGTGCATTGTCATCCCTTTTGGTAAAAACTCTGTACCCATGAACTACCACAAAGGCAGTAGTCTACTTAACGCCAAAAGTGTAATTAGAGACCTTGGGACACAGGTGGACAGTAGTCTCTCCTTTGATAATCACTTTGCCACAGTAGTCAGGAAATCCTTCTACAAGGCACACCTCATCACAAAAGGTTTCTCATCCAGGAAAAGAGGTCATTGTTCTCCTCTACTTGTCACTCATTAGACCCATTATAGAATACAGCGCCCCTTTTGGTATGTACCTCACAAGACATCTACAACAACAGGAAAGGCTGCAGAAATACCTCACAAAGAAGATTACTCTGTCGCATATTGCCTATTCAGAGACAATCTCTGCCTAACATACAAAGCTATGTCAAACCCAGAGCTGTTGGACATGCTCCACTTAAAGAAATCCCAGTCCCACCGAGCAAACACTCTAGGGACCTAAACTTGTCACCACATTAAACAGAACATGCTGGAGGGATAGATTCCTATCCCAGTGACTTCCCATACCATGGAACAAACTACCTATCTATATCAAACAAAGCTCCTCATTAGCACTCTTCAAGAAAAATCTTGATGATTGGATGGGAGATAGGAAATTCACCCCGGAGATCACTTCTGTGGCTCTGCTCGACAGGGGCACAGGAAAATAATTTTCTTGGGTGGCGAAAGCTGGGGTACCTTTTTAGCTAGGCTTATATAGGCCCCAGGGCCAATAGCCTAGTACCTACCTATGAACCTATGAACAGCTTGAATTGAATTTGGCCTAAGTGCTTATCAGACATTTCCAGATTTAACTGTATCAGATTATTTCATGTTCACAGTACTCACAGACAACTCATGTTCATATCCCTGTATAACAACATGCAAATTCTTTTTGGACAAGCTTGTTTTTGCTTTTATGTGTCAAAGAAAATGTAATTTTCCAACATATATTCTACAGAATTGATTAAAAGAAGGACAATACTTCTTGCCATGTTTATAACTTTATTTACTCAATTAAGCTTATATTTTATTGTATGAGCAATCACATGGATGTACTTATCTCATTGCTGTTCATACATCTTTCTTTTTCATATCTAGTACATTTGTGACACTCTCATTTTATTTCTTAATTTATCCTTTTCTGCTTGACTCAGGTTTTACATACAGTCATTCATTTCATCATTTAATTATTTTATAAAAGAAACTGGTGTCAACACCACTCTTGGAGAAACAGTGGGGTTTATGACTGCCTTCTCTGACATGAGGGAATTAGTTACCAACTGGGACTCCTTTCAGCAAGTTGGGGAGATGGTAATGACCTGCAAATTTCTATTTGCTTACCATTCACCCACATACCTTAGGACTTTCTACAAGAGGCTGTGGATTTGCTGCCCAACCTAATTCCACTTTCACCTACAAATTTGGCCACTCACTAGACTTAATATTCCAGCTTGGTCAAGGGAACAGAGACTTGGATGTCAAGTTGCTGTCCTGATTTGACCATTATCTGGTGCATTTCAAAGCTGGTCTCCCCATTTCAACCCCCCCCCCCAAATATGAATTGATGACTCATCTGTTGTGATCTCAGCAAGGCAGATAGTTTGATTTTGTCCCACTGACTGGCCATTTCCTTGGGGACTTAATGATAAGGATGTTCACGTACTAGTAATAACTTACTATGCAGCCATCACTGGTTCTCTGGATATCCTTAGCCCAATGAGAGTGCATTCTGTGCCAGTTGTGTTCAGGGAGCCATAATTTGTTCACCTTGTAGGGCTGGATGGAGGTTGGAGCAGAATTAGTGAAAGACAGTCCTTTCTGGGGACAGACCTGTTCTGAAGAAGCATTATGCTGTCTACCAGATTGATATTTCATGTAAAAAGAGAATGTGCATGGCCAGCAAAATCTCTGATGCATTAAATCACCTATCTGCCCTCTTCTAAGTTGTTTGCAAGCTGTGCATCCCAACTTATTTTGCCATTTTTTTCACCTGAACAATGCAAGGAAGCTACACAGCTGTTTGTAGATAAAATTGCTAAGATAAGGCAGTGTAATGCTGCTGGTCTACCCAGTGCAGCATACAGTTGTTCAGATATAGATAGTAGAGACCTTTATTGGGCTGAGTTCAGCTATGTGGACTGTATTAGGTGATTAGGTCATATCAGTTGCTTCTTCTGTATATCCTGTGTATTGTATTTTGGACCCAGGTTCTACAAGACTACTGTTGTCTTCATTCTCTGCATGCAATTATATTCTAGCATGTTAGGTCTTCCCTGAGATCTTGAACATTTTCTGTCTTCGTTAAAGAGGTATTAACCACATATCTTCTCAACAAACCTTCATTAGAGCCAAATGACTTTGAGAACTGCCACCTAGTCATTTACTGTCATTTATATTTATATACTGTTTATAGAGAAAATTATTGTAAATGTTGTGGATGCACAGGTATGTTTCTATCTGACATCCCACGGCCTCTTCCATCCTTGTCAGTCTGTTTTTAGATGTAAGCACAGTACTGAGAATGCACTTTTGCAAATAAACTCCTTATAACAGAAGGTCAACAGATGTACTGTATATTGGTTCTCTGTGATCTCTTTGTGTGAAATCTTGAAAAAAAACAAAAAAAATCTTTGTTTTTCCATACTTTCCTAGCTAGTGTTCCAGAGACCAGATTTTGCTGATCCCTGGGCTTTGTCTTGGTTCCTGTGTTTCTCCATTTTCCTTGTTTGGTCAGGGGGAAGTTTCTTTACTCACCAGTGAGAGTGGGGAGTACTGAGCTGCCTGTTTGTCCTTAGAGGAGTGGTTTAAGGCAGTAACTTGTAGTTCATTGGCCATTTTGGGTCATTTCCTGTCTTTTCCAGCCCCCTGCTATAAAGCGCGCTTTAGCGCGGAGCTGCCACCGTTGCACACTAGGGCAGCGCCGGTTAATCAGGTTTAAACTATTCGGGCTACCTAAAGTCCACTCTTCAAATTTTCCCTTAAAACTACCTTCCTCAAACTATACTACTGTTCTAATTAGTGTATCCTATAACTAAAAATTATCTCTACTTGACTCCAAAGTAGACTATTCTCTATTGTATAGCCCAGCACTTGCTCCTACAGTACTTATCACCTTGATACAGCACTCTTGTTATAGATAGTACCCCAAAAAGGCAAACCCCATTTCTCGGTCACCCACATCCCCCGGAACCTTTTTAAAGTTTTTTTGTCTATTCCTTCTAGCATGTCGAGGGATCAGTTGCTAATGTCCTCTCCTGCTCAGCTGGTGAACCTGGGAATATTGAGGCAATGTTACAATTGCCTCATGTACACAGACAACCCTCTCCTCCTCCTACAAAACACAAATACATGCGAGAGATGCAACTATACGGCCAAACTGGAGGCTGAGCTCTCTCAACATAGGACTGGCAAGACCAGACAGGAGGAGAAGGTGACCACACACACTATAGACCCAGTCTCACATAATACCATCACAACCTCAAATCATACACATAAACACACAAAGACATACTCGGAGGCTCTGATCAAAAATCTACCAAAACAGCAGAGGCCACCAAAGCAGACACCCAAACAACTACCACCTCAGAACACAACACCTGCAACACATAGACCACACAGTCAGAGTGTCAAGCAGTCACAGCCCTTAAGGCCAAACACAATGCCAGACACACTAGTCATTGGTGACTCCATAGTCAGACACACTGACTTCCCGCTCACCAGACTGAGTAAGGAGAAGGTCACAGTAAGCTGCCTGTCGGGCGCTAGAATCCGCCACATAACGCAAGCACTCAGGTCTCTCAACAGCAGGTACAAGTATGACTCAATCATTGTCCACGCTGGTGTAAACGACCTGAGACGTACCTCCTTGGACTACATGAAAAGAGACATTGAGGAGCTCTCTGATTATGTAGCCCAAGCAGGTATGACCCTGACCTTGAGCAGTATCCTACCTTCACCAAGAATGATGCCACAATACAGAGATAAGATGATCAGCTTTAACAATTGGCTTAAACTCTGGTGTCATTCAAAGGGGATCCAATGTCTGTCTGCCTGGGATGGCATACCGGACAAGCCACGCTGCTTCGCAAGGGACGGCTTGCACCTGTCACCCCTGGGATTCCGGATTTTGGCAAAGGCTCTTGCCACCCCCATAGTGCCTTTTTAGGCAAGGCTCAAATTCTAAACCTACCACCCTAGAACACAACAAAGAAAAAAAAACTAAGGGTAATGCTGCTCAATGCCAGAAGTCTCAACCTCAAGATGCACGCACTCGAGGCCCTTCTCAGTATGGAGAACATCGATGTCTGTGCTGTGACAGAAACCTGGTTCAAGGCTCCTGAGAGCACCCCAGCACTATCAGGTTTTACCTCATATCATGCGTTCCGGCCCCAAAATCCGGATAATACCAAGAAAGGAGAGGGGGTATCCATATTCATCAAGGACACCCACACCTCAAGATTGGTGGCAACGCACGATGCATTGGAAACCATCCAGGTGCAATTAACCATAGGCAAGACTGCTCTGCAATTTGTAGCATGTTACAGGCCACCCTCGCAAACTCAGGAACCTCACATGGCTTTCCTGAAAACACTGGAGGGGATAAATGTATCTCCGAACACCATCATACTAGGTGACTTCAACTACCCTAATATAGACTGGGAACACTACTCAAGCCCAAACACTCTAGCCCAAAAGTTCCTGGAATTCATAAACTCAAATGCCATGGAACAACTAGTCACCATCCCCACAAGAGGAGAAAACATACTTGATCTCATCATTACGAACATGGGAGCACAATGTTCAACACCGGAAGTATACCCCTCACTGGTGAGATCAGATCACAAACTAATCTCGCTGGAGGTCCTCATCCCACCCCCACCGAAATAAAAAAGACCACAGTAAAGAACTTCTTGAAAGCCGACTTCACACTTCTAAAGACTAGTGTGGTCTCCTTTAAGGCCCCCGAGCCGGCGGTAAACATTACTCAAACCGCTGAATCACTTACAAATGCCTTCTACCAGCACCTGCAGGGCTGCATGGATCAGGCAATCCCAAGCAAAACAAAGACTCTTTGTACCAAAGGCAAGCATCCAGTCTGGTGGACCCCAGCCATAAACAAACTCTACAACAAAAGGAGAAAGCTACTACAAGATAGAGCAAAATCCTTAAAAGGTAAGACACCGCTGATCACTATAAGTAAAAAGCTAAGAGCTCTCATAAAATCATCCAAAGCTAATTTTGAGAGAAAAATAGCTAAGACTCAAAAGACAACCATAAGGCATTCTTTAGCTATGTCAGAAACCTGGGAGGAAACTCCCAGATATGCTCAGAATTAGTTCAAAATGATGTGAAGATTACTGATCCTACAGACATTGCCAACATACTGGCTGACAGGTTCAGTGCAAACTCCCCCCCCCAAAAGGAGAGATATCTATACCAAATGATTGTAGCCCCCCAAACATCTCTAACGCCCAGGTGAGAACTGCTCTCTCCAAGGCAAAGAATACAGCATCCATGGGACCTGATGGTGTCCCCGGCTGTGTGCTCCATGAACTCAACGAGGAATTAAACCCGCAGTTAGGACAGCTGTTTAATCTTAGTCTCACCTCCGGATACGTACCCAGGGAGTGGCGCACAGTGACTGTGGTCCCACTTCACAAAGGCGGTACCTCCACCGACCCTGGAAATTACCGTCCCATTAGCTTGACAAGCCTTATCTGCAAAGCCATGGAGAGGATCATAATGGATCTCATAAATAAAGACATAGGGAATTTACAGACTTTGGATCCATCCCAGTTTGGCTTTGTCAAAGGCAGATCATGCCTTTTAAACTTGGTTGACTTTTTCGAAACAGTCACCAAGGCCATTGACGAGGGGAAGGCAGTCCATACAGCCTACCTCGACCTGGCGAAGGCTTTCGATACAATACCCCACTCGGGTATCATTGAAAAACTCATCAACTTAAATGTAAACCCATACATTACAAGATGGGTTGCAAACTGGCTGAGTGACAGAACCCACAGGGTCAGAGTTGCTGGCGCCATGTCAGACTCAAAGCCTGTCACAAGTGGTGTCCCACAGGGCTCAGTCCTGGGCCCACTCTTGTTTGGCATCTACTTTTCTGAAGTACAAGCAAACACAGGAGGGTTATGGCTGACAAAGTTTGCAGAGGACTGCAAACTGGGCACCGTAGTCGAAAACACATCTGACACAGATATCCTTCAGAAGGGTCTCACAGAAACGGATAACTGGTGCCAGAGCCATGGCCTAAAGTTAAATGCCACGAAATGCATAGTCATACCCTTCAGGAAAAACAAGGTTACCCCTAGCTACCATATAGGTGGCAATCCACTGATCACAGAAGAAGTTATCAGGGACCTGGGGACCCAGGTTGACAGTAGCCTTTCATTCGACACTCATATTGCTAAAGTAGTTAGGAAGACCTTCTACATTGCCCACCTTATCATGAAGGGATTCACATCTAGATCAAGGGAGGTCATAGTCTCCCTATACTCATCACTCATCAGACCAATGATTGAGTACAATGCCCCATTCGGAATGTATCTGACCCGACACTTGCAGAAGCTGGAGAGGCCACAAAAGTTCCTCACCAAAAGGATAAAGGGTCTCAAAAATCTGTCTTATGCTGCCCGACTGAAAGAACTCCAGCTCTATTCAGTTGCTTACCGCTTGCTCAGAGGTGACCTGTGCCTGACATACAAGGCCATGTCAAACCCAGATTTGATGAACATGCTTCACCTCAAAAAATCTAGATCCCTCAGAGCCACAAGGGTGGGAGACTTAAACCTCGACACGGTTATTAATAGGACATGCTGGAGGGATAGATTCATCACCCAAAGACTCCCTATGCTGTGGAACAAAATCCCGGTATATGTGAGGCAGAGCACCTCGCTGGCCTTGTTCAAGAGGAATCTTGACCAATGGATGGGAGATCGCAGATATACCCCAGGGGTTACCTCAGTGTCACTGCTCGACAGAGGCACAGCAAAATAATGGGCATAGTTTCTCCAAACTAAAGGGGTGGTGTAAGCCACAAAACTATGGGCTAGGCTTGTAAATGCCCTCGGGCAGATAGCCTAGTATGAACCTATGAACCTATGAACCTATTTGAGATGCCTGATCCCAGCAATACCAGTGGAAGATGAGATTCTTATCATGCATTTGGAACATTATTGTGGCTTTACAGGCACTTTGCTGGAGTGGTTTTCATACCTTTCTGATTGCACTCAAATGGTGGTTTGTGGGTTAACTCTAAATGTTTCCCTCTGGAGTGTGATGTAACCCAAGGTAACAGCTTGGCTCCCTTGTTCATGATATACATATTCTCCCTTAGGAAAGTGATTATGGGAAGAGAAATGTACTATGACTCATATATGGATGATATACAGTTATACCTGTCCATCTCTTAGGACCAAGAGCTGGACATCACCATTTTAGGACTGCAAGGATTCTGTTTCCTGTTAGTTTAGACTTAGATCACCCCAACAAAGACTGAGGCTGTATTACTTCATGTTGGCATGCACTCTTGGCATCTTCCTTGATTACGTACAAGGAAAATATATTGGAGTTTGTATCTTAGGTTTGTGATTTGGGAATAGATTTTGATGACAGACTGACATTAAAGGACCTGTCTTAGGACATACTATTTTCATCTTAGGAATATTGCTGAGATATAACATTTCGACCTGGTCTCAATAGTAAAATACTGGTCCCCCCACCCCAATTACTGTAATGTCATGTACCTTGGGATTATGGAGAGTGATATGGCTTGTCTGTAGCAAGTGAAGAATTTCATGGATTATTGACTGATTTTCATAGGATGAATTACACATTGTTGATATTGAAGGATCTGCACTGGTCTCCAATTGTGACTAGGTGCATCTTTTAAGGTAATGACACTCAACTTCCATACCCATCATGGTCTAGGTCTTGCTAACTTAAAGATTATGCTAAGACCCTATGTCCTTGAGTAGACCTCTCAGATCATTGGCTGATCCATGGACTAGACTCGAAACATCAGCACAACTTTCTTTTTTCTTCTTTAGTCCCAGTCCTGTGGAATCAGTTATTTTTTCTGATTCAGATGAGATAATCTGTGAGGTTTTTCGTGAGGTCACTCAAGTTACATTTTTTTCTGGAGAAGTAGATCTGAATGATAGCAGAAGTGTTTCCAATATTTTTAAATAGCCACATTTTTGATTTTTTTTAAATGATGTATATGTTTTACAGTTGTCCCTACTTTATTGGATCTGTGCAAATCACTCCTGTCTGTATATTGTTTATTTTTTGTTTAAAATGTTTAGTTCTTAAGAATTTGCATATTTTTAATAAATAAAGTATTTTACAAATAAGTAAAAAGATCCTGTTTAATTTCTCCAAGTATTTTGGGTTTCTAATACGTGACAGGAATGGACCACATTTCAAAGTCAGGATACGATTAAAGTTCATGACATTAGTATTGTTTCAGTCTTTGTTAGCCAAACGTTCTCTTCTCAGCACTTGTACTCAGAATTGCCTTCTTCTGCAGTTCCTATGTATGTATTGGTAGCATACTTAAGTACTATAGTATTTTTTTTCATTAGTCCTGTCACCATTCCTACTACTGTTGGGATTGTTTTGGCATCTTTCTTCCACATTGCTGTTGCTTCTGCTTGTAAATCCAGGTATGTTTTTTGACTTTGTGTCTTCCTGTATGTGTGACACTGTAGTTGCTGGGTGTAGCAATTTCAATGATCAATGCTACTTTTGTCTTTTTTTTCCTGAACTACTATATCTGGCTTTCTTGCATCTATTTTTGAACTGTTTGTAATGGGTGATATGATGTGATATAAACTTCATCAGTCTAATGTTTTGTGGTTCATGTTTCCAGTGCTTCTCAGCTAAGTCTGTACTGTAGTGTTTACACACTCCTCAATGGAACAATTAAGCCACATTATTGTGTCTTTCAGCGTACAGACCTTCAGCAATGCTGTGCAAATGCAAGATTGATTCATTATGCTGAAAAATCTAAAAATGTCCTTACAGATATCATTATTGAAGCTTTTAACCCTACTAAGCTGCAATAATGCTTTCATTTGCTACAGTCATGACTTAACATTAGGGGAATGTATCACAATGTTAGTAAGAATAAATCAAGGATATTTGCATTTAAGAATCATGTAATTGATTCCCGGGTAAGCAAAGAAACAACATACCCCTGTTCAAGCACAGAAACTTCTTGGGTCGTGGCATCACTCATCGCTTCTACAGACCTATCTTCCTCTGAAAAAATAAGCCCTGCAAATGTTGCATTTCTAGAAGCATGAATGCACTTTCCAAAGGCATGCAATAGCCTAATCACAGCTGCAGCACAGGGGTGAGGATAGGGGGTGTTAGAAGTATAAACAAACCAATACTTGACCTTCCAGAGCATATGGTGACAATATGCTTGGCACCAGTGGGCTCTTGCCCCTTGGGAGGAATGAATAGGTCAGTAGGGCACCTGACACAGAAGCTTGGTAATCAATTTGGCATTGTGAAGACAAAAATAAAAATAAAATTCCAAGGCTCCATTATTGATAACCAGCTGTGGTTTAACAAACAAGTGAGTAACAGAGTCACTAGTTTACAAATATGTGAAACCATGTCTGAAATTATACTGACACTAAAAAAAGTATAAAAAGCAAATAAACAGTGATTCATCTTTAAAGTTGTATTATTGTGTTGTCTTTTTGTTGACCACGATTTTTAACTTCTCTTTGCGCTATTAATAAATCAAGAGATAACATCACATTTTGTTTGAAATTATGGGTTGTCACTGCAAAAGACTTGGCAGTTCCCCAGAGAAGAGGTTCTCTTTTCAAGGTGCTGGCATTGTCTATGCACCACAGTCACATGTTTAGCTTATGTTACATTATTCCATTTGTAAAATTATATATATAGTCTTTTTGTAGCTGTATAATTGCAAGTACGTCTTTCAACTGATGAGGCCTCTGGCTTAATCACACCCTAAACTTAAAACTCCACATATGGAAAACTTGGGCAAACATCCAGCAGGCCTTATGCTGCACATTGAAAATCTCTCACTTCTTTCCTCAGCTGGCAGAGAAGCCATTGGGAAATTGATTCTTGTAAGATTCTTTTGGCCCAGTTTGAGTGCAGTCTTCCAAAAAACAACCTCTCTTCCCTCCTAACACCCACTAAGAAGATCTGACACTTCAACTCACTTACCCCAACAGAATACCATTGCTGTATTTTTAAAAGACAAACTTGTTGCCAATTCAACAAAGAGCCTGATTCTTGTTCCCTAACTATATCCAAACACATTCTCTATTCTTGCGAGTAGATTCACCATTAAGGGAAGACTATGCAACTTTAGGTCCCCACGCCAACTTGCACTACCTTATCAAAAATGCAGCAACCATAGTTTCTCAATTCTGGGCCCCAGACAACGGACAGCCATTCCCCTTTCCATTAGAGATACTGAAAAATGCCCAGACTTTGCAACAAACTAGAGCAACATCTAGGTGACACCTCAAAGTGCCCTTCCTTACTTAGCAACAACCATCCTCAACCCATCAATATAAAATCTACCTAAAGAACTTACCCTTACATCTCTCCTCCAACCCCGTCCTTTTTAAGGCCTTGCACACCATAACCTACCTCCCAAAATCTCCTCGCCCCCCACATTCCCAAAACCCACCTGCACAGGAACCTCCTTCCTAACACAACATGTTATTAGATAGAGACTAACCGTGCCTTTGCAGACACAGCTGCTAACCTATGTTAATAAGGATATCCCTGATAGAGCTGTAACTAAGGTAAGGCCAAGGGGGTAACTACCCCATATGCAAACTATTAAGGGGCATGATTAGCAGGTGGTGATGTTGTGAGACTGCAGTACCATCACTGATCTATGAAGCGGCGAGGAAATTAAGGCTTCATAAGGGAATGCCAGTCCTGCCTTTGAGACATACCTCTCAACTGTCCAGATTTTCACAGAATGTCCAGATTTTTGCCTTATATTTTTGGTTTATTCCTCATAAAATTTGTGTTTTTCTGGATTTTTGTGGCAAATCAGTGAGGAATGAATTCATTAAATAATGACAGGCGTTTCAGTTTCAAACTTTATATCATTCGGAAAATGCATGGTAACACCAAGACCTTTTAGTCTATCAACTTTCTAAGTTTATAAGAACAGCATATTTAAAATGTGTCCCTATTTTTGGGGCCTTGTCCAGATTTTTTGTGCTAAGAGGTTGAGAGGTATGCTTTGAAGTCATGGTTGAAGTGCTAAAGTGTTCAGTGTATGTTGGTTTAATTGTAGCAGCTGCTTGCACATATAATCTGCAAACTGTTTACATGCATAAACATATGTAATTCTTGAAAACTGGTGATGTAATTTACATCTCACTCACTTTTCCACATGTATTCTCACGTTTTCATGAAACTTGTAACTGTCATCACCTGCAGCCTACAATTCTAAACCTTTGTCTGTCCCATTCTATGTGATGGTTTGTATTATCTGCGGTTCTGTATCATTGTACTACTACATGTGATTGTTTGTACATCTCCTTTGCAGAATCTGAAACTTGTTCACATGAAACATCACTCCACCCCACCCAACAAATTAATAAGTAAATACCCTTAAAGGGGAGAGTTACATGAGAACCATGAACTTTGCAGTCAGCTACTTCATGTTACACAGCTACAAGAAGGCCTGCTCCTCCTGAAATTAGTTACTGAAAAAATACTTCCTGTTGTCATTACATGTATCAGAAAAATCAGAAAACAGCTTTTTGTATATACCTGGCACATTTTATGAGACTCACATAAATAAAAAAAAATAAAACAATTACATTAAGCTTGATTAAACTGAAGGGAAAAAACATGAGATAAGTATTATCCCATCACAGAACTTCACAAACCAAATTTAGTGGCAAACTAACTGAAGTCCAAGTCTGTACCTGTACTGTTAACCATGTTCCACAGGTCATGTTTCATTGTTATGTTGGTATTTGGCTTCTCCTCACTGATAACAAACTTAATCTCTTCAAAATGTGAATGTATCTTATACATATCAGCCTGCAACACTATTCCCAGTGCAGCTGATATACAGCACAACTCGACAGAGATGTAGTCAGCTACATAGAAGGTGAGCATACACCACGGAAAGTGTATAAATAAGGTGCTGGTAAATTAGAAAGTTCATTAGCCATACAGGAAATGATAGTGAAGAATAACATGCTGAGTGTCACAGTAATGGGAGAAAAATGCAAATTTATTGGGGAGAGCAAGTTACCATTTGTAAGGCATTAAACTAGCTTTGAATGATGAATTGTACATTAATTTTCTATCCCATTCTATCCCATCCAACCCGCCAGCCGTAATCAACCTAAAAAAACTTCTCAAAAGCTAACTACAACCTCCTAAGGGAGGGTATCTGTAGCTTTACACCACCGCACCCCTCCCCCTCAGAGTATGCAGACATCTATGCTGAACTGTACACCAATGCAGTATACAAGTACAAGCACCTGTACAACTGCATGGACTCAGCCACACCCAATAGAACTAAAACCTGCTCCCCAAGGAAACACAAACAAGGGCACCCGCAGGCAGGTGCAACGGGGTGCACTTGCACCCCCCCTGGAATCGGCTGACTAGATAATTTCAAAAAAGTTTTTTTTTTTTTTTATGTGCGTTCCTCTTTAAGAAGTCTGTGCTAACAGTCCAGTCACGGACGTGCTGACATCATCGCTCTCGCTTAGAAGTTTGTGAGCAGGAACTCAGACTGATGATTCGAGTGGGAACAGAAGATGGGGGAATAGCAAGCGGGATCGGAAGATGGGACCTGGAATAGCAAGTAGGATCGGAAGATGGGACCTGGAATGGGAGTAGACGGACGGAAGATGGGACACTTTCAGGTGTGTGTGTGTATGTGTGTGTGTGTGTGTGTGTGTGTGTGTGTGTGTGTGTGTATATGTGTGTGAACGTAATGTATTAAATTGTTTTTATTCTGAGATCTCAGTCTGTGCAATGCCTAATGACAGAGGGCTTTTATTTCGTCAAGATACATATGTTTGTTGTTTATTTTACTGTCATGATAACCAGGTGATCCACTTGTTGCAATCTTCCATTTTTACAGCTGCTTTGCCTATATATGCCTGTTATTGTTAGGATTTCTACATCTCCCATAAATCCTCCTTATCTGCTGGGAGTTATTTTATTATTTTTTGTTTTGTCTGTCTCTTTCTTGCAATAATTTTTACAGCAAATAAAATAACCATCTGCCATTATTCTTTATGAGAAGTCATTCTGTTAATATGTGCATTTGATGTTATATGTCCACTTAATCACATATTTCTTTCACCAAGTGTCACCCACATCCTAACAACCATGCACAGCCACATACTTGTCTATTCCTCATATTTATGTTGGTAAAATTGTCTAAGTGCTTGAAAAGGGTGGCCAACAACTTTAAAGGTGTCTACTTAAAGTTGCCTGTGTCTAGAAATCATATGGTCTATGTGGTTGCCTAGTATTGTCCCTATGTTGCAGAGTGCTGGAACTTTTCATATGTTCAGTGATAATATTCCTCCTTATCAAAACATCTAGGATAACTCAGTTTTCCTGACACAGTAGCTGAGGTTTATATGAATTGACTAGATATTTAGCGCCTATGTTTCATGATCTTTAATATTTCATACATTTATTTTCTCACTAGCTTCCTGTAAAGTGTCTTTCTTCAAACATGTTCTTGGTGTATAAAAAACTTGTCTTGATAAATTACTGCCAATACTACCTTAACATCTTTCAAGAATAAAAAAAAAAATGAAAGAAATCCAGCTGCTACAGCACCAGAGTATGGGAAGTCTCTGGGACAGGAATCTTATCCCTCCAGCATGTCCTGTTTATTGTGGTGACAATGTTTAGGTCCCTAGAGCGTGTAGCCCAAAGGGATTGGGATTTCTTTAGGTGTAGCATGTCCAGCAGTTCAGGGTTTGACATAGCTTTATATGTTAGGCAGAGATCACCTCAAAGTAGGCGATATGCTATGGAGTAAAGCTGGAGTTTTTTGAGGTGGTCAGTGTAGGGCATTTGTTTGAGGCCAGTAATCCTTTTGTGAGGTACCTCTGTGGCCTTTCCAGCTGCTGCAGATGTCTTGTGAGGTACATTCCAAAAGGGGTGCTGTACTCTATAATAGGTCTAAAGAGTGAGTAGAGGGGAACAATGACCTCTTGTTTTCCTGGATGAGAACCCTTTTATGATGAGGTGTGCCACTTAGAAGGACTTCCTGACTACTATGGCGATGTGACTATCAAAGGAGAGACTACTGTCCACCTGGGTCCCAAGGTCTCTTATCACACATTCAGTGTTAAGTAGATTGCTGCCTATGTGGTAGTTCATGGGTACAGAGTTTTTAACAAAGGGGATGACACTGCACTTTCTGGCATTGAGCTTGAGGCCATGGCTCTGACACCAGGCATCTGTCTCAGCGAGGCCCTTCTGTAGGATGTCCACATCATTTAAGGACTTGACTATGGCTCCTAGTTTGCAGTCATCTGTGAACTTCGTTAACCAGCGGCCTTCTGTGTTAGCCTGTACTTCAGAGAAGTAGATACCAAACAGGAGAGGTCCCAGGACAGAACCCTGTGGTACTCCACTTATCACTGCTTTGAGGTCAGATTTGGAGTCTGCAACTTTTACAGTGTGAGTTCGGTCAGTGAGCCAGTTGGCAATCCATCTTGTGACGTAGGGATTTATACCTAGTTTATTGTGTTTAGATATAATTCCAGAATGGGGGATGGTGTCGAAAGCCTTGGCGAGGTCAAGATAGGCTGTGTGAACCACCTTACCCACATCTACGGCTTTGTTGACTGCCTCAAAGAAGTCAATCAGGTTCAGGAGGCATGATTTGCCTTTCACAAACCCGAACTGGGTGAGATCCAGAGTTTGGAGGTTACCAATGTCTTTGTTTATGAGTTCCATGTTGTAAGTTGTAACAATTATAGGCCTCTCATTGGAGGTGAACATAATCTCTGTTGTATGAGCTGTAAGCTATACACTTTCATATATTCCAGACAATTCACTTTACCAATTAGTTTCCTGTTCTAGACAGTAACCTGTGAAGAAAAGTAAAACGGTGCATTCCTACAACTACTGACCTGCATACTAAATGCATTCTAATCATGGGAGAAAGACAGTGCAGCCACCATGACCTCTTATTCAGTCACACATATTTGTCCAAACACATATTTAATGATCTAGCAAACTGTCAACATCTTGGAAAGCAATTTAGCAGGAAAATTTAGAAAATCTAGAAATACTCAAAAAATAGTAAAACAAAAAGCAATATCACATACCGAAACATGCACCATTAACTCAAATTCTGTAGCGATCGTATTAATGAAAAATAGAACAATACAGGCATCTGAGATGTGACACAAATTAAACAAAGTTTACACTATAAAAAGTACAAGAAATTCAACTTGAAGTATACCACCTAATCAGATATAGTAAAAGGCATCTGGATTGGTTATAAACAACCTCCTGATGAAAGTAAATGAATAAACCCAACAAACAGAAAGTTGAAGCAGGTTAGGAAGGGACAGAAAGTGAAGAACGTGGGAAGATAAAACAGCAGTCCAGTAACAAAAGAAAATAGCTATGGTAGCCTAACATACACACACACGCACACACGCACACACACTCAAATACAAAAAAACAATTGCAACAGAAAGATTGTCAGATATTGTTTGAACTAAGAGGTAAAGCTTAGGATATAGTATACAAAAATAAACACTGTATGAATAATAAATTCCCATATCCCTGATTTTTAGGAACATCACAGATGTTTCCTCTAAACTTTTGCCCTATATTTCATTAAAGTGTTAACTTTGTGACAAAAAGTGAAGGTTGAAGTCTTTACATAATTCTAGGCATTACAATTTCAGACTTCTTGTGCATCAAAAAATGAATAGTAATAAAAAATTCTCAGGAGTGTATTTTCTGTTACCTCTCCACTCTTCAAGGATTCTCTTGAAGAGTGTTAGTGAGGGGCTCTGCCTAATGTAGTTAGGAATTTTGTTCCAAAGCATGGGGAGTCTCTGTGACAGGAATCTATCCCTCCAGCATGTTCTATTTATTGTTGTGGCAAGGTTTAGCTCACTAGAGCGAGTGGCTCACAGTGACTTGGATTTCTTTAGGTGGAGCATGTCCATCAATTCTGAGCTGGACATGGCTTTGTAAGTCAGGCAGAGATCACCTCTGAGTAAGCGATATGCCACTGAGTACAGCCCGGAGTTTTTCCAGTCGGGCTGCACAGGACATATATTTGAGGCCAGTAATTCTCTTGGTGAGGTACTTTTGTGGTCTTTCCAGCTGTTGGAAGTGTCTTGTGAGGTACATCCTGAATGGAGCATTGTACTCTAGATGGGTCTGATGAGTGACGAGGGGCGCTATAACCTCTTTATTTCTAGATGTGAACCCTTTAGTAATTAGATGGGCTACATAGAAGGATTTCCTAACTACTTTGGCAATATGATTGTCAAAGGAGAGATTACTATCTACCTGGGTCCCCAGATCTCTTATTACCTGTTCTGTATTAAGGGGGCTGCCACCTATGTGGTAATTCATGGGTGTTTTGTTTTTCCCAAATGGGATGACTATGCATTTTTTGGCATTTATCTTGAGACCATGTCTTTGACACCAGGTGTCTGTCTCAGTAAGGCCCTTTTGGAGAATGTCCGTGTCAGCCAGAGAGTCAATTATGGCTCCCAGTTTGCAGTCATCGGTGAACTTGGTTAGCCAGAGTCCTGTGTTTGCCTGTACTTCTGAGAAGTATATGCCGAAGAGTAGGGGTCCCAGGACTGAGCCTTGTGGGACACCACTTGTGATTGGTTTAGAGCCAGACCTGGAGCCCGCTATTCTTACCGTGTGAGTTCTGTCTGTAAGCCAGTTGACAGCCCATCTCGTGACATAGGGGTTTATGTTCAGGGTGGTGAGTTTTTCTATAATCCCAGAGTGGGGAATGGTGTCAAAAGCCTTGGTGAGGTCAAGGTAGGCTGTGTGAACCACCTTCCCCTCATCTATGGCCTTGGTGATTGTCTCAAAGAATTCAACCAGGTTTAGTAGGCATGATCTGCCCTTAACAAAGCCAAACTGGATTGGGTCAAGTGTTTGGAGGTTCCCAATGTCTTTGTTAATGAGTTCCATGATGATGCGCTCCATAGCCTTGCAGAACAGGCTAGTCAGGCTTATGAGGTGATAGTTACCAGGGTCAGTTGTTGCCCCTCCTTGTCTTTCAGTTCTTGGAGTTGATACTAGAGTCCTTATTACTGTGAATATTTTTGAGGCTATATTACCTGGAATGACAATTATATGAAGCACTGTTTTATTGATATGTAACTCTCTTCATCTGGACTTATTCATCTCACACAACTCAGGTGAAGTGTTATGTAGTACTAACACATTTTTCTAAACTGGGTTGTGCAATACTTCACAGAAGTTTGAGAGAAGGGTTACTTAAATTACTACCCTGAGAATTTCATACCAAAATTATCAGGGGAGGAGGTATTTTAAACTGAAATACAATCAAAGAACATATAATTATCATACATAAAGTACTATATGTAAAATTCAAATTGCAAAAAATATAGCTGTCCATTTTCCAAGTGTGATTAGACAATTAAGAGTGTGCAAGTTAGAATGTGCAGAGGAACTATTTTATATTAAAATACACTAAACTATATAACAGTCAAACATAAACTACTATTTTCAAAACTCAGACTGTAAAAAAGTTATACATTTTACAACAGCAATAAGACACTCAGAGGTGTATGGTGCAGATATTATATTTTACCATAAATCATATTTTTTGAGCTCATGCCTTGTGTGTGTGTGTGTGTGTGTGTGTAATGCCCCAGGTGTACATGGTGGTGGGTAGAGAATAAGGCTTGAACCCTGTACCTTGGGCCCAAGTGGCAAGAGCCTGAATTCCCTACCCACCACCATTTGTAAAAATGTTGCAGGATTTTCACTCATACTTTTTCTGTTCCTCATAAAATCTGTGGTTTCTGCATTTGTGCCCTTGTTGCCTGACAGCTACATGTTCTCTGGTTTTATTCTTGGCTGTCTGGAGTGTTTCTCCCTGGGCCTCTGCTGAAAATTAGCTTTTTTTTCCAAAGTCAGACTTTCCTGGTTAACAAATGTTAAAAAATGGAGACATTTCAATATCAGACTTCATATTCTTCAGAAAATGCATGGTAACAAAAGACAAAAGCTTTTATTCTAGCCATTTTCTAAGTGTACAAGATGGATATTTGAAATGTATCCCTGTGTTTGGGACTGTATTTGGCTTCATCCAGGTTTTGTGCTAGGGTTGAGAGTTATGGTAAGAACTGAATTCACTGAGTATGTTTGGGGGCTGTATTCACCCAGTATTGGCTTTGTTCAGGTAGTGTTTGGGACTGTATTCCCCCCCCATTATTGGCTTCATCCAGGTTTTGTGCTAGGGTTGAGAGTTATTGTAAGAACTGAATTCACTGAATATATTTGGGGGCTGTATTCACCCAGTATTGGCTTTGTTCAGGTATTTATTGGCTTCATCCAGGTTTTTTGCTAATGTTGAGAGCTATGGTAAGACCTGATTTCACTGAATATGTTTGGGGGCTATATTCTCTCATTACTGGCTTTGTCCGGGTGTTATTTGCTAAGAGGTTGAGAGCTATGGTGAGAACTGAATTCACTGAATGTTTGGTGGTTGTAGTCACCCATTATTGGCTTTTTTCAGGTCTTTTGTGCCAAGAGGTTGACAGCTGTGCTATGGTGAGAACTGAATTCACTAAATGGTAAAGTTTCAGTCTTCCTCTTTCACAAAACAGCTGATTTGGCATAGTGGTATGTTGCTTTGACTGTTTTGCACGGGGTCCCTTGGGTTCAAGATGTGGCAGTGAAATGTATGGTGGTAATGCAGCATTTTATTCTAGCAACTTTCAAACATTATACAAGTAATGTTTAAAATGTGTCCCTAGTTTTTGGCCTTTTGTCCCCCCCCCCCAATAAATTTCGGCTTTTTCCAGATTTCTTGTGCTGCAAAGTTCAGAGATACAGCTGCTGAGTGTTGAGTAGATTTTACAAGGAGCTGAGAGCTGCAGGGGAGCAAAAGTTTAGTGCTGCTTATGTTTAGTCTGCTTGCATTGTTAATAGCACAACAGATAGTGTACTTGCTTTAGATGCTGAAGGCTGTGGGTTCTACTCCCACAGTAGGTAAATGCATTGCTGATGCTGTATTGTGTTGTAAAGGGGGTGGATGCTGCAGTCCTTTTGGCAAAGATGCCTAGTAACTATGAACCTGTTAACAGTTTGCTATCCATTCTCTATTGCGGTATTACTAGCTTTTCATTTTTTATTGCATGCAACAAAGGCAATTTATTCTTCAAGGGTAACAGGCAGTTTATTTGTAGATTAAACAATGACATATAAAGTGTTTGCTAGCAGCAACCTCTTTATTAGTTACAAATTTCTTCAATGTGGATTTTACTACAGAGATTGTGTATATTTTTACTGATACTGGTGGACTTGAGTAGACTTTTTATGATGGAAATGTTCTGAATTGGGCAGTTTTGTCATTGGTGGATGCTTTTTGTTTCATTGTTTACTGGAAAAATTTTCAAAACAATAAATTTTAAAATGCCCTTTAACAACTGTACTGTATTGTACAAGGAATATAATGTAATACAGTCAGGAAGGTGTATCAAACAGCATGTGTATGTTATGTTCGAGGGGCCTATGATTTTGAAGACATCCCAGAGTTAATATTTGCCATTGGTAAAATGTATTTTCTCTGAAAGTGAGTTTCACTGCTGTTTCAATGCATGAGTTTCAAGGGCAGAGAAGTTTTAATGTTAGTCTATTTTCATTGTGAGACTGCATTGCTTTAACAGATATGTATTAGGGTTTGTGCTGTAAAATGCAAAGTAAAACTTTCAAATGAAATCCTAAATCATCGCAGAAGTAAAGCAGTATGCACATTAGTGTTTATGGTAAATGGGGCAAAATAACCAAGGAATGGGACATTGGAATGGCTGCAGGGGGGCTCCATTTGACCATGATTTTGTGAGGGGAGATAGCAAACTCAGACAGCCCCGGTTGAACTATACCTCTCAGCTGTCCATATCTTTGCAGAATGAATAGATATTTGCTGCTTATTTTTGGTTTGTTCCTCATAAAATTTGTGGTTTTTTAGCAAATCATTTAGGAATGAAGCCATTAAATGACAGACATTGAGTTTCAGATGTCATAACCTTCAGAAAAATGCATGCTAATGCAAGACTATCTTTAAGTTTATACAAGAGCAATTTTTAGTAGTGTTTGTATGTTCCCCAATATATTTGGCCTTGGTCAGATTTCCTGCATTAAGAGGTTGAGAGGTACGTGCAAATCACTTTGTAGATTAGGAATATCCAAACATCTCAATTGTCCCCAATTCTGGCTCAAAATGTTGCTCTCCCCTAATAATCCCTCCTCCAAAATTGCAATTTTGGAAGAAAATGTGGAGGGTTTACAATTATAACTGTAATGATAGTTATAGATTACCTTTATTTCAGAAATGCATGTGGATGCTCTTATTTTGTTAGCTGCTTCAAGTTAACTGTTAATATTAAAAAGGTGTCCCTTTTTTGACAGGTATTTTGCATCACATTTTGGTCTGTTTTTCATAAAATTGTGGTTTTCTGGCAAATTAGTGGCAAGACATTAAAGATTGAAGTTAGAAAATAATGGCAGACATTTGAGTTTCAGATTTTATACCCTTCAGAAAATTTGTACTAATGCAAGATCTACCTGTTCTATTTAAGTTAATAAGAGCAATATTTAAAATTGGCCTTATTTTTGGGCCTGTGTCCCACTTCTATGTATGGCTTTGTCCAGATTTCTTGCTCTGAAGTTGAGAGGTAGGAGTGTCAGAGCCATCACTGTCAGCCAGAGACATTTCAAATTATGACATACTTATTGCACCCCAGCCCCCATTGTAGTGGCTCGGAATGTGTCCAAGGAAGGCAAGGAGCAGTTATGCAGTGTAAGTGTGCAGGGTATTCCCCCAACCAAGGTAGATCACAAATACGACTGTGGCTTTTCATCTGTCCTTGATTTTGCAAAATGTTCTGGTTTTCTATCAGATTTTTGTACTGTTGATTTATGCTTCTTATTATTCAGGATCTGCATGCTGTCACAGTGCCCTGTTCTGTTTAAGTAGCCATGGTTTAATGAACATCAGGTAAGCGTGTCAAAGATTGTAAGATGCAAGTAAGCTTTAGTAAGCTTGTCAGACATTGTAAGATGCAAGTAAGATTTAGTAAGCATATTGTTAAAGAATTACCAGCATTGAAAGCCTTTTCGTTGTTGCCATGCAGATAATATTTACATAGCTAGATAATGTATAAGCCTTGGGTATTGAAATGCATATCACAGTATTTGTAATAAAAGGACAGGATTACAGTATTTTCAGAAGCTCATTACATTTTATTGGAGACCAGTGTCTTATAGCAGTGTCTGTGTGTTAGTACACTTGTAGTTGGATGGCTTTAATGGTATATGGTAAATAAGCATTGCTACCTTACTTAAAAGCCAAGCCCTGCAACAACTAGGTAAGCTCCACACTGAAGTCAAAACACAATAGCTCTGGTGGGTAAATGTACTCAACTACAATCAAAAAAGGCAAATGTTTGAAATCACTACAGCTTATGTGCAAACACAATAGGTAGTGATGAAACAATGCTCTGCTAAAAATGCTTTAATGCTCCACATTGCTGAGCTGCAATCACTATCTACCAGGATTTCACCCACTTCAGATCAGGCAAGGTGCCGTTTAGTGCAACCTTCCCAGAACTAATTCAAGTCTGACCAGAATTATTTGGTGTGTGTATAAGAGGGAGGTAGCATACCCCTCAGCTGTCCAGAGTTTTGCCCCATATTCCTCTTAAAAAGGATTGAAGTTGCTAAATAATGAGACATTTCAGTTTTAGATGTCATGTCATTTAGAAAAATGCATACTAACACAAATCCTGTTACTCTTGCAATTTTCTAAGTTTCTGAGAGCCATATTTATAATCTGTCCCTATTTATTTTAGGCTTTGTCAAGATTTCTTGCACTAAGGGTGAGGCCTTGAGGGGTGTGGTATGTTTGTAAGAGAGAGAAAGTGAAATGCCCAAGTTAGAGTTAGCAGGTGGAATTTATTTTCAAGTGAATTTTCAAGGAACTGTGAGTTTTAAGGGAAGCTAAGTTCACTGCTGCTCATGCCAAGTCTATTTACAATGTGCAACTGTTTTGTTTAGCAAATGGTATCTCTGTTGTGGTATAAAGTTTTAAAGCTATGTTAGTAGCACCACAAGTAGAATACTTGCATCTTAATGTAAAGGCTTGAGGTTCTATTCCTACAGCATATAAATTTGTATGCTGCAGTCCTCAGGATGTCCTCCTTTGGATGAGATGCCTAATAACTATGAACCTGTTTCAGCTTGTCATCCATTTTCTATTGAAATATACCAGCTTACCATTTTTTTAATTTAACATAGGCAATTTATTCTTTGACGGCAGCAGGCACTGAATTTGTAGATGAAACACTGAAATATACAGTTTTCTAGCAACATCTTCATTAGTTTCAGATATCTTTAATGTGGAATTATTCAGATTACTTTTACTTCGGCAGCAACACTCAAACAAGTGTTGCTGTATAATACAAGGGATATAATTAAATTATATATTATAATTAATACAATCAGGTAAATCAAATAACTTTTGCATGGCCCTAACGGTTTGCAAGGAGCCTATTCCTTGAAAACAGTTCAAAGGTAAATAACCTGCCACTGGCCAGATGCATTTTCTTTGAATGTGGGTTTCAATGCTGTTTCATTGAATGTGAGTTTCAAAAGTAGAGAAGCTTTAATGCCAAGTCTGTTTTCATTGTAAGACTGTTGCTTTGTTTAGGTTTAGTAAATGTCTCGGTGTTTGGGCTATAATGTCTGAAATAAAAGTTGTAAATTAAATCCAACTGCCTGTAATCATTGTAGAACTAAAGCATAAAACAGTATGCACACAGATTTGAACAGTGTCTACAGTAAATGGGGAGAAATAGCCAAGTAATGGGACACTGGAATGGCTGTGTGGGCGGGGCTTGGGTGGGTGGACTTGGGCGGGGCTGTGTTGGCAGGGGGCGGGGTGAGCTATGTGGGTAGGGCTCTGGGTTTGCACCCCCCTGCAAAAAATCCTGCGGGCTCCCTTGAACACAAACCTGCTTGGAGGACATCCTCTATGAACAGCCATTACAACAAAGGGTCCAAGAGTAAAAAGGAACAAATTCCAAATTGGAAAATCTTCCTCCTTAGCCTCAACAAGCAAGTTTGATCACTAGTGAAAACCTCCAAGGTCAATTATGAATCAAAACTAGCCTTCACAACAAAGGGAAACAATAAACTCTTATTCAGTTATGTCAAGAAACTCAGTGGTTTGTTCCGAATTAGTACTTAACAGTATCACTTACACTGACCCTATTGACTTAGCCAACCTGCTAGCAGATAGGTTTAGCACAAACTTTACCCTGCTGCCCCCCCAAAGGCCCTTTTGACTTCTCTGATACTTGTCCTGCACCTCACATATCTATAGATCAAGTGTTGCAGGCTCTATCCAAGGCAAAGAACACAGCTTCTATGGGACCTGATAGTATCCCAGGATGTATTCTGCACCATCTCTAGTAAGAACTGGTTTCACCTTTGAGAACCCTATTCAACCACAGCCTAAGTACAGGCTTCATTCCAGCAGAGTGGAGAACTGCCATTGTCATCCCCTTGCACAAAGGTAGTGCCACTACTGACCCTGGAAACTATTGCCCCATTAGCTTGACAAGTCTGATCTGTAAAGCCATGGAGCATATTATTATGAATCTTATAAACAAGGATATAGGCAATCTCCAAGCACTTGACCCCATCCAGTTCAGATTCGTCAAGGGCAGATCTTGCCTGTTGAACCTGGTTGACTTCTTTGAGACCGTCACCAAGGCCCTGGATGAGGGAAAGTCAGTGCATACAGGTTACCTTGACTTGGCCAAGGCCTTTGACACAATGCCTCACTCGGGCATTATCGAAAGGCTAACACAACTTGCTGTAAATATCTATCGCATCAGGTGGGTGGCCAACTGGCTCACAGTCAGAACCCTCAAAGTCAAAATAGGCACCTCCACCTCCAATAGCAGAACTGTCAATAATGGAGCTCCCCAGGGATCTCTTCTGGGACACCTACTGTTTGGCATCTATATCTCAGAGATGTCACTAAAATAACTGAAAAATCATCCTTGTAGAAAATGCACTCAGGAAATAGAATACAAAATCCAGTAATTTATTAGTATTAAGCACTTTCATCTCCTGTAAGAGACTTCATCAGAATACAACTTCCTACTCAAAATGAACCATTTAAATACTTTCAGTTAATGACATCATAAGTAAACCTCATTAACTCCAAAATGTTTTATACACAAAATTAAAGAAACCATGTCATAAGATTTGAATACATTCAAAAAACCCTACTAAAATTCACATATAGACATATAGTATATACCTACTTATAGTAATGTACAACCCAAATTCACATACATAAAAATGTCATGTTTAAAATTATATATATATATATATATATATATATATATATATATATATATATATATATATATATATATATTGCTAAAACCTATTAGCCCTTTCCAACAACATGGGAGCAATAGAAACAGTTTCATTCAGACCGGGTGTTGTATTCTAGAAAAAAAGGAAGTTATTAACTGTCTATACTCCTCTGTCATTAGACCAATAATTGAGTATAATGCCCCATTTGGGATGTACCTCCCCAAACATCTGCACCAACTGGAAAGGCCACTGAAATACCTCACAAAGAGAATCCATGGCCTCAAACACCTGTCCTATGCAGACAGGCTCAAATCACTATCAGGCTACTCAGTATCATACAGATTGCTCAGGGGTGATCTGTGTCTTGCCTACAAGGCAGTCTTGGACCCTGCCCTACTAGAGATGCTCCATATCTGTAAGTCTAACTACTCACACACTATCCACTCAAAAGGCCTGAATTTAATATGCAACATCAACAAAACATGCTGGAGAGACAGGTTTGTCTCCCAGATGGTGCCCCATCTCTGGAATAGACTTCCCATACATGTCAAACAGAGAACCTCACTGACCCTCTTCAAGCACAACCTTGATGAGTGTATGGGAAACCACAAATTTGTCCTAGGGGTTCCACCTGTGTCCCTCACTGACAGGGGCAAAAGGTGCTGACTGAGGTTTCTTTTTGGGGGTAAACTCTTGGTTAGGCTTGTAAGGGCCCCAGGGCCATTAGCCTAGTAACCTTCTATGATCTTATGATCCTATGATTTATACACTTAGAAGTTACTGAAATCTGGCTTTAAAGGAAATAACTCAGTTTTTCCTTCACTTCCCTCAGCAAAAAAATATCTGCTCACTCCACTGCACACTGACTTTGAGTATAATATTTGAAAGATATCTAAAGGTCATAAATCAGTTGTTAAGAAGAAATAATATGGATGCAAAGGAAAGATCTATGGGTAATGATTTTCACTAGCAAAAGGTACAAGAGTATGGGGGCCTGATCCAATGATTCATGGCTACCACATGCAGCAATGGAATTATCTTATATTCATTTATTAAACTGCCTTTAAAAGTGTCTGTAGTGGTGGTGTAGAGGTTAGCATTGTTGCCTCACAACAAGAGGTACTCTAGTTTGATTCTTGGCTGTAGTGCCTTCTGTGCAGAGTCTGCATGTCCTCCCCACAGTCGAGTGAACTTTAAAAGACATGCAGATAGGTGCGTGTGTGCATGTGCCTTCTGTGAAGGTTGGGTGCTGGGCTGGCAACTCGACACCATAAAAATCCACTGCCACTCAATACCGGACTGGTGATCCACTGTTGCGACCCCTAACTGGGAAAAGCCAAAAGACTTTTTTTTAAGTGTCTGTAGTCAAATAACTTGCAATACATATTAAATACAAGGAATGATACTTTTAAGATGTTGTACACTTAAAACAGAACAAGTTAATCAAGGCAATCATCATCATCATCATCATCACCCCCTTTTTCCCATTTTCTGCATGGGGTTGGGGTGTCGCTTCAACTGTCACTATCTCTCTTAGTTCAGTGCCACTCCTATTTTCTTCAACAGTCATACCTGATTGTCACAGGTCTTCTCTCACACAATCCATCCACCTCTTGGCTGGATACCGTTGTTTCCTCTTGCCTTCTTCCTGTCTGTCACAAATCTTCTTCACCAGATTGTCTTCTGCTTTTCTGCACATGTCCAAACCACCATAATCTGTTCTCTTTTACTTTCTCTGCAACTGGAGCAACTTTGGCTTCTGCACCTGTTCACATCTGCTCTGATGCCCTCATTTTTTTCATCTGACCCACAGTGTGCATCCTATAACCCATCTCAGGCATTTCCACTCCATGACCTCTAGCTTCCTCATTTTTTTGTACCATACTGTAGTACCGGTCAGACCACCTATTTTGTATACCTTACTTTTCAGCTTCTTTGACATTCTTCTGACACACACTACTGCCTGACACTCTGTGCCAGTTAGCTGCACCCCTCAAATTCTACCTTTGACCTCCTCATACAGACTTCCTTTCTTCTCCACCATCCCTCCTAGATGCTTGAAGCTGCTAACCTGTTTTGCTGTGTTCACTTCTATCTCAATTTTCAGCTTGTTCTGATTTCATACATTTGTTTCTATTACAACTGTTATATCTGTACTCAGTTTCATCCCATGTCCCTTCAGTTTTGCATTCCATTCCCCTATCCTTTACTGAAGTTCTTACTTATAGTCTGCCTGTAATGTCACATCTTCTTCTTCGTACAGCTTTGTTGATCTGTCCCCTCTAGCCTGTTTGCTGGTGTAGACCATCACCAATATTAACAGCAGTGGGCTCATAGATGAACCCTGGTGAATACCCACTCCTACTGGGAACCCCTCTGTGATACTGAATATTGTTCATAGTTGAGTAACTGGGTCCTTGTACATAGACTATATTAATTCTACCAATGTTTCTGGGACTTTCAACAACTGCAGGACTGCCCAAATCACCTTTCTTGGGCCATGTCATATTCTTTTTCCAAGTCTAGTAATGCCCAGTTGGACTTTTTCCTCATTTCTAGCTGTTCTCAAATATCTGTCTCACTGCAAACATCAGGTTAGTTGTTTTGCATTCTGATCTGAATCTGCACTGCTCATCTCATGTCTTACTTTCTACTACTCTGCATATTCATTTATCAGTCACTATCTCCAGAACTTTCATTCAGTGTGACAGTAGTTTTAAACCTCTGTTCTGCCCACAGTTGTGGATGTTCCCTTTGTTCTTGCACACTGGCATCAGTATACTTATTATCCAGTCATATTGGATATGCCTTTCTCTCCATACTGCTGGGAGAACCTTCAGAAACCCTTTCACCCCTATCTCACCCAACATCTTGATCATATCTGCCATAACCTCATCTGAGCCTGCTGCTTTCTCTGACATCATATTCTAGGGAAATTGGTATGAATAAACTGTGGCGACCCCTAACCGGGAAAAGCCGAAAGACACAACAACAACAAACAAAGAAGGAAATTTAATTTGCAATATGAACTTCATTTGCAATACAAATGCAATCTTTGTTAATTTGACAAATAAATAACAGGCTATACGTGAAAAATTTTTGGTACTAATGTATCCTAAGGAGCACAGTATTTTTAAATCTGCAAAGAAAGCATATGTCATCTTATTAACCTTTCCTTTAATTTGATATACTTTCATATTTACTTTAAAGTTTAAGGGAACTTTTGATGGTAAACAGTGCAATGTGAATGCTTCATTTATTGTTTGTATGGTTTTGATTTGGGCGTATGAAATCAGTTTTACTCTAAATTATGTCAGATAAAGCCTGACTTTGTAGGTAAATGACAACATCTGGCGTTAACTGGGTCTTGGCAGCTGTCAGCTCAGTCAGTGGTAGTGCTGTCACTACCATCACATCTGTGTCTCTGCCTGTTTCTCCTTAAAGAGTTCACAAAGAATAAAGTTTTCCTTATGTAAACAAGCTCTCTGTGCATGTAATTCTATCTGTACAGATTTTCCTTGGCACAGTTAACAGAAAGGTTTTACAGGCTGGGTCATATTCTGATTTATGAGGTTTTGCTGCCATCTTGTGACCAACAACACAATTATTTTAAAAAGCATATATTTTACAGCTTTGTTACCACAACAGCTAATGACAGTTTCATAAACACCCATTAATCTTTCTTTTTCTTAAGACAAAAATATTACAAACATTCACCACATTTAATCTGCTCAAAATGATCAAATTCACATTTACTCTGTCCAAAATGATCTAGGCATTAAATAATTAAGGGAACACTTGGCAGACAGACCACAAGTCTGCAGCTTTTTTATTTTAATAGCTGGTAATTAGAACAGTGTTCAGTCTTACAAAGGGGTTCCCAGTGGGAGTGGGTGTGTATCAGGGATCAGCTCTGAGCCCACTGCTGTACATACTACTGATGAAGTACATTAGCAAACAGGTCAGAGGGGACAGATCAACAAATCTGCTGTATGCAGATAATGTGGCATTACAGGCAGACTCTGAGCAAGAACTGCAGCAAAGGGTAGGGGAATGGAATGCAAAACTGAAGGCACGTGGGATGAGACTAAATACAGATAAACATAATTCACAACCTCTTAGAGCAAGAAATCTGGACAAAGCCACTAATAATGTGGGATAAAGGACCAAAAATATGGACACATTTACTACTTTAATACTGCTCTTAAACTTTGAAAGTTGATAAACTAACAGGTTTTGCATTAGCATGAATTTTTTAAAGGATATGAAGTCTGAAACTCAAGTGTCTGTTGTTATTTTCTGACTTCAGTCCTCAATGATTTGTTAGTGATTTGCCAGAATATAACAAGTTTATGGAAAACAGGCCAAAAATATGAGGCAAAAATCTGGACGTTCTGCAAAAATATGGACAGTTAAGAGGTATGCAGATAAGACCGTTGTAATTGCAGCAAATGGGGGAAATCAGAAGAAGATGAGAATTGAGATAGAAGGTAAAATAGTGGAGCAGGTTAACAGCTTCAAGTATCTGGGAGGGATGGTTGAGTGGAAGGGAAGTCTGAATGAGGAGGTCAAAGCTAGAATTTAGCCATGTCAGGGGTAGTGTATGACAGAAGAATGCCAAAGAAGCTTAAAAGTAAGGTATAAAGAACAGTGCTGCAACCAGTACTACTGTATGGTACAGAAACCTGGGCAGTAAAGGCAGAGCAGTTAAGTAAGCTAGAGGTGATGGAAATTAAGTGCCTGAGATGGGTGGTAGGATGAACATGGTGTCAAGCATGACTGTTGAGAAGGTAGGAGAGTGGCATTGAATAAGGAAGAGATGGTGACAAGTGATACGACACCCCGAGCCCCAAGTAAGAAAAGGGAAAAAGGAAGTTGATGATAATGATGATGAATTACAGGAATGTGCTTGTCTGAAAGTGGAGTGTTGTCAGGCAGAGAGAAAAATATTAAAAATGCAAAAACAACAGCAATAATTAGACATATGAAACTCAGCAACAACAATATACATTCAAGAAAATCATGATGGTGTTAACATTATGCTATGCAAAATTTGTAAGAAGAAGTTGGTTATTCTAAATGCATTCAGCATACAAACTGTTGAAAACGAATGTAGTGAGTCAGATGTGACTTGGTCACCACTGCTCATACTGTTCACAGTGGGTCCAAGAAATGCTGACTTAATTATGTGCACTATTTATACAAGTAGCACTTAGAATTTAAACTGCCGGGGTGGAACTTTAGTTATATTTAGCTGGATAAGAAAAAATAGCTACTGAGTTAGTCTGAGAAGGTTAGATAAGAATAGCTCTGGAAGTGTTTAGAAACATCAGGACAGTAGAGGACAGGCTAACCAAACCAAATTAGTGTGTATTTTGAATCTTAAGCGAAGGATGTTCCATTTTTTCATGCCTATGTAAGAAGAAGCTTTTTATAGTGGTACATAGTTTAGAGAAGAAAATAAAAGTTTTATTATAACACTGAATGCCTGTGGTATCTCCATGGAAAGGCTGGTGTTAGGGTGTAGGTTGCATGAAGACCACAGAATCTTAGGACTGATACACGCATGTAAAGAGCTGAGGAATGACAGCTTATAAGTAAGGAAACTTGGACAGAAGATTACTCTAGGCGATTTAATGAGACCCATTTGAGCCTAACTAGCGAAGCCCAAAGATGCTTTGTTTTTGAGACAAGTAATATAAATAAATGTATGTGATTCTGTGACATCTGAACTGTTGCACTGTTACAAGCAAATGGACAAATATACTAGTTGAAGTCCAAACTCCAAACATAGTATGGAAACATTTATTTATTAACATTTGATTATTGGAGAAGTCCGACTGGTGAGATGCCCATTTTCAGTGGAAGCTCAGGGACAAAAGTTCCAAAGGATTACAAAAACATTTTAAGAACAATAATTTTACAAATTTCAAAAATAATGCAAAAATGTTTACAGTTTAAATAATTATACCAAAACAGACAATGTGAAAACATTGGTTAAGAGTAGATACAACTTATATGATAATTTAATATTTGGAGAAATTTTAGCCAGTTTAGAGATATTTAAGTTAAGTTATTATAATACAAAGAGGAAATAAAATATGAAGTGGGAGAAAAAACAGGATTATGGCATATTTAGCTTAAGAGTTAGAGGAGAGAAATTGATTGAAGTAAGAAAGTTGAGTGGAGAAGGGGGAGTAAGCAGGTGTAAGTTTTAAACAGGTACTTGATCATATTTAGAGATATAGTTTATCCTGGCATTGTGCAAGAAAAGAGCCAGATTTTGGCTAGGAAGTTTGTTCAGAATGTTTTTAAAGGACTGGGGGGAAGATATTGATCTGATGTATACAGGTAAGGATTTCCAGACCTTAGCACCTTGGTATGAGTACAGACCACACCCAGCAGATTTGATTAGCTTGTGGATAGAGAAAAGTTTTTGGTCACTAGACTGTAATGACCGACTGGGAACATAGTTGGGTAGAACGGTATTTAGTACTGGACAAGCAGATGGATGCTGGATAATTTTATAGGTGGTAAAAAGCTGCGTACATGTTAGTTGATAAGTCACTTCTAACCAATTTAGTTTTTTAGTGCAATACAGTGGTGGGTCCTGAAAGGGGTATTTGCTGCAAATTTAGCCATTTATTATAACGTTGTTCAAGTTTTGGTTTTTATGATGCCTGGAAGTTGGTAAGGAAGGGAGCACCATAAAGTAGTGAGGGAATGAGGTAAGTGGTGGTAAGTGTGGTTTTAGTTGCACATACCTTTCAACTGTCCAGATTTTTGCAGAATGTCCAGATTTTTGCCTTATATTTTGATCTGTTCCTCATAAAATGCGTTGTTTTCTGGCAAATCATTAAGGTTTGAAGTCACTAAATGAGTTTCAGATTTCATGTGCTTCAGAAAATGGGGTGTATATTACAACATCGAACGCTCTAAATCTCAATGCCATAACATCGAACAAGATTCATCGAACCTCAGAACATCGAATTGGGGAAAAAAACAAAAAGAAATGCGGCATGCAGATGACAAAAAAATTGCTCCATGTAGGGGAGCAAGGCCCCCTGCACCCCCCACACCCCCTGCCACTTAAATGTACCACTTCAGAGATAGCAGTTAAGTGCACTACAGTGCGGAAATGGAAAATTTCCATTTCCTACACTGTAGCACGATCTCGGAATTGGTATATTTAAGTAGTGAGGTGTGTGGTGGGTGCAGGGGGGCTTGCCCCCCTGCCTATACATTTATTCTTACCTGTCACCATTGGTAACTGCCATCGACATGGATTTGATGTTTTCATGCTTCGATGAATCCTGTTCGATGTTATGTTATTCGATATTTGCAGCATTCGATGTTCCGATATAAACCCAGAAAATGCATCCTAACACAAATCTTGTTATTGTAGCACCTTTCTAAGTTTGTAAGAGTGGTATTTAAAATATGTCCCTATTTATGGGCCTTTGTCCCCTTTAATTTAGACTTTGTCCAGATTTCTTGAGAGGTACAGTTCCATTGGTGAGAACATTTTTGACTATAATGCATCCCTAGTTTTTGTTAGTCTTTTTATTCAGTTTGTGTATATGCAGGTTGAATTTAAGAATATCATCCACTATCATCCCTAATAATTTGCTATTAGATGTTGCTTCAGTGGTTGCATTACAAAGAGAAAAGATTTTAAATTTAGTTTTTTTCATGAGAGATGGAGTTGGGGAAAAAAAGAAGTAGTTTTTTTTTTTTGGGGGGGGGGGTTGAGCATGAGCTGTGAGTTACAAAGCCATGTTTTAGTGGCTGTTAAAGCTTCCAGAGTATTTTTTGGAGATGTGTCAGGTTGTTTGATGTGTATATGAGTGTGGAGTCATCTGCAAATTGTGTAGATGAGAATGTTAAAGGGTAGGGGACCAAGGACAGAACTTTGTGGTACACTGGTAGTGACTGGGAAGTGTAGAGAGACGGTGAAGTGTCAGTTTACTGACTGATACCTATTGGACAAGAAGCATTTGAACCATTGAAAGATGGGCTAAGACAGACCTAGTGTGAGGGCATTTGAAGTAGAAGTTTGCTGTGAAAAACTGTGTCAAAGGCTTTTAGACAATTCTAGAAATCAAGAGGAGATTAGATTGCTGTTATTTCTAGCTTTATTGACAGTATTTATAAAGGTTAGAAGTGCAGTGTCAGTACTGTGGGTGAAATGAAAGCCATGTTGTGTTGGGGAATAGGAGAGCTTCTTCCAGGAGTTAGTTTAGTAATTGTTTTTGAGTACATTTTCAAGTATTTTGGAGAGGGAGGATAAGATTAATATAGGTCTAAAGTTAATGATGTTTGTTGAATTTCCTCCTTTGCGTAAAGGGATAATGTGTGATTTCTTTCCTAGAGAGAGCGAATGTGGGATTCCTGGATTAACCTATTTATACTGATAGAGACAGAGTAGGCAATACTACTGGCTGCTATTTTAAAGTACTCGCTTAGATGGTCATCAGCTGAAGCAGAGCATGGTTTGAGTTTGTTCAAGAGTAATTTTATATAGGATGTGGGCACAGTTAAAATGGTTGTGGTGACATGTGGCTGTTGGGCAGAGTTGGGATTAGACACTAGAGAATCCTTGGTAGGAACATTATATTATCTATGAAATAAGAGTTTATTTATTTATTTATTGCTTTATCACCTGGCTTAGATTTTTTTCTTTAAACACTTTCATTGACTTATCACTTGTGACATAGGCACATTTACATTTATAGAAAAGTAAGCAAACTGTACTAACACGTTAAAATTAACAGATACTATGCTTCGCATATACTGCTATATATCATATAACCTAAGCAACATTATTACTTAAATTATTCAGTTCCTGCCCCCTTTTTTAAACAAGAAACATCTTTATTAAACCATCACTTAAAACACAGTCAAGCATACATTTACGTAAATGAAAATAATCCACACCAACACAATCTTAGTTGCAAGCATTTTACATCACAAACCATACTGACACACTCAGTTGCAAACATTATACATCACTTATAAGCTACCCAATCATTTTCAGTCAAACATTACATAGCTCATTTAAGTCCTGCCTTCTTTTAAACCTCATTCCTCCCCTGACTGCATTGTTCTCACAATTCCAGTTTTTCCAATGTATGTGCAATAAGAGTTTAATTCTATTGGCACTTCCAATGATTAGTTATTGGGAGAGGGTATTAAGGTTGAATTTCTGGCTAGGATGTAAAATTTCTTCAATGGCTGACCAGACTTTTTTAGGGTTGTGTTTACTATTGTTCTGGATGTTGTAATAGTACAGCTTTTTGACTTAATTTTTAGTAAGGTTGCAGAGCATTCTGAAGTTTTTGAGATATTGTTGTATATTTTTGCCATTCTTTCTCTATCCTGCATTAGTATTCTACTCTTTTTGGATAGCCAAAGTGCTTTATTTGTTTTTATTCTATTCCTCCTAGGAGGTGCAACACTACTTAGGATATTTAGGAAAGTTTTATTGAATTTAATTATTACATCATCTAAGGGGAGGATTTTAGGATGTTCCAGCTATTAGATAATAGGGTAATAATGAACTTGGACAGGTTACATGTTATTTTATAAACATGTTGTTTAAATGGATGTGTGAGATGTCTGGTTGTCTAGATTAGGAGATGGTGACTGAGAGAGTCATTGTGGTGGTGAATTTGTTAGGGTCTGATACAAGGATCCAGTCTAATAAGGAATCTGATGTCTTGCTATAATGTGTGGGGCTATTGATTAATTGTGTGAAACTGTATAATTCATGCTATATGTAGGGGAGTTAGAGAATTATTGACATCACTTAGTAGTATTCTTTTTTGTGGAATTGTTATGGATATCCAATGAAGGATCTCTTCTAGTGTAGCTGTCCTGTTGCCATGAAGGATGTAAAGAACAGTAATACATATCTGTTTATTTTCAGGAAATTAACAAGAAGCTCTGCTGAATTGAACTTACTGTTTTGTTGTACAGGGAAATGTGGTAATTGTTGGAAAATATTAAAGCAATACCACCACCTTTCCTCTTTATACCATCATTACAGATGTAATTCTGGAGTTGTTTATGCTGGGTTTATGTCAAACATTTCTGCAAATGGTAAAACTACTCTTATGGAAGAGTAAACGCTTGATGCTGTTAGCATTATATTGCCAGCTTAGTCTGAAGATAAGGTAGTTACTTGAGCAAAGAAAGTTCATTCTGGATCAGCCCACAAGCCCAAGTATTTGAATGAAAGCACCATTTGTATGTCAGTTTTATTTAAGGATGACTTGACTTACATAGGCCTCAGTACCAGACAGCATGGGCTTGCTGTTTCTCAGGCTGAAGTAAATGTTAAATTTAGGGCTACATGCAATCAAGTAAATTGTGCCATTATGTCTAGTAAAAAGATGTTTTATCATGATCGGCAACATCTGCATGTTACAACAATAACAACAACAAAACTCTGAAAACATGTTGATAAACCCCTTCATCCAAGATGCTCTAGAATACTATCATCCTTTCTGAGCCTTGATGACAAAAATATTACAGAACACTTTGCTACCTACTTCTATAAATTTGTCTTGAAACCAGACTTCAAGAATCCTAACACTGTTAGTGGCATTCCACAGCACGAGTTGTGTACTTTTTTCTCTCTGATAGTTGTTTGTATTTTCGGCCTTTATTGGTTAGGGGTCGCCACAGTGGAACTCCAGTCCGCTAATGATTGGCAGTCGATTTTTATGGTGCTGAGTTGCCAGCCCGATGCCCAACCTTCAGCGAAGGCATGCCCATTCACGCATGTCTTTCGGAGGCCACTTGACCACGGGAAGGACATGCAGACTCCACACAGAAGGCACTCCAGCCGGGAATTGAACAGGAAAACCTCTTGCTGTGAGGCAAAAATGCTACCGCTGTACCACCGCAGATACTTTTTTCTCTCTGATAGTGCTGTTCCACAATATGAGTTGTGAACCTTTTTTTCCAGGTACTGGTGTTCCACCGTACGAGTTGTGTACTTTTTTACTACAGGCACTGGTGCTCCACAATATGAGTTGTGTACCTTTTTCTGATTGTGGCATTCAGCAATACGAGTTGTGCACCTTTTTCTCTCTAATAGTGGTGTTCCACAATACAAGTTGTGCACATTTTTGTCTCTCTCTGATAGTAGTGTTGCACAATGCAAGCTATCTACCTTTTTCTTTCTGAGAGTGGTGTTCCACAATATAAGTTGTATACCTTTTTCTCTCTGTGAAAGTGGGGTTGCATAATATGAGTTGTGTACCTTTTTCTCTCTCTGATGGTGGCGTTCCACAATACGAGTTGTGTACCATTTTGTCTCTGATAGTGGCATCCCACAATATGTGTTGTGTACCTTTTTTCTCCCTAATAGCTGCATTCCACAATAAAATTTGTGTACCTTTTTCTGTCTGATAGTAGTGTTCCACAATATGAGTTGTATACCTTTTTCTCTGTGATACTGGGGTTGCATAATATGAGGTGTGTACCTTTTTCTGTCTGTTAGTGGCATTCTGCAATACAAGTTGTGCATCTTTTTGTCCCTGACAGAGGTGTTACACAATATGAGTTGTATACCCCTTTTTCTCTCTGATATTGGTGTTCCACAATACAAGTTTTGTATCTTTTTCTTTTGGACAGTGGTACTGCACAATTCGAGTTGTGTAACATTTTCTCTCTGATAGTGGCGTTCTACAATACAAGTCGTGTACCTTTTTCTGATACAAGTTGTGCACCTTTTTCTCTCTACTAGTAGTGTTGCACAATACAAGTTGTGTACTATTTTCTTTCTGATAGTGGCATTGCACAATATGAGTTATGTACCTTTTTTTTTCTGATAGTGGCATTCCACAATACAAGTTGTGTACATTTTTCTCTTTGATAGTGACATTCCACAATACAAGTTGTATTCTTTTTTCTTTGTCTGGTGGTGTTTCTGATAGTGACATTCCACAATACAAGTTGTATTCTTTTTTCTTTGTCTGGTGGTGTTTCACAATATAAGTTGTGTACCTTTTTCTCTCTCATAGTGGGAGATAGAAAAGACAGACCAGGCTAGGAAGGAATACTGGTTGGCTAACTAAGAGGTTAAGAAAGGAGTTGCAATGGCAAAGAAGAAGGCATTAGAGGCACTCTGCCAGCTTCTGATAAATAAGTCAGTATATGGCACAAAGAAACTATATCAGGTTGCAAGACAAAGGCAGAAATATAAAGAAGACAGTCAGATACCTTTCATAAGTGATGCCAGCAACAACCTGCTCACCAGTCCACAGGACATCAAAGGCAGATTGAAGGAGTACTTCTGGCAGCTTCTGAATGAAGAAAACTCCACAGAAGCTGTACTGCCCCAGGCACAGCATACAGTGAGAGTAGAAGAGGAGCCCACTGTAGAAGATGCAAGAATGAAACTAAGCAAAATGAAGTCAGGGAAAGCAGCAGGCTCAGATGAGGTCACAGCAGATATGATCAAAATATTGGGTGAGGTAGCAGAGAAATGGCTCTAGAAGGTACTCATAGCAGTATGGAGAAAAAGGCATGTGCAGTGAGACAGATAGTTGAGAAGAAGCTAGAGATGAGGAAAGAGTCTAACTGGACATTTCTAGACTTGGAAAAGCATTTGACAAGGTCCCAAGAAAGCTGATTTGGGCAGTCCTGCGTTGGTTCAAAGTCTCACAAACATTGGTAGAATTAGTGCAAGTTATGTACAAGGACCCAATGACTCAAGTATGAACAATGTCTGACCTCACTGAGTGGTTTCTAGTGGGAGTGGATGTGCATCAAGGTTTAGCTCTGAGACCACTGCTGTTCATACTGGTGATGGACTACATTAGTAAACATGTCGGAGGGGACAGAACAACAAAGTTGCTGTATGCAAATAATGTGGCATTACAGGCACACTCTGAGCAAGAACCTCAGCAGAAGATAGGGGAATGGAATGCAAAACTGAAGGCACATTGGATGAAACTGAGTACAGATTAGACAGTTGTAATGTCAGCAAATGGGGGAAATCAGAAGAAGCTGAAAATTGAGATAAAAGTGAATATAGCAGAACAGGTTAGCAGCTTCCAGCATCTAGGAGGGATGGTGGAGAAGAAAAGAAGTCTGTATGAGGAGGTCAAAGCTAGAATCAGAGGGGATGCAGCCAAATGGCATAGAGTGTCAGGGGTAGTATGTGACAGAAGAATGCCAAAGAAGCTGAAAAGTAAGGTGTACAAAAAGTGGTGTGACCAGTACTGCTGGTACAGAAAACTGAGGAAGCTAGAGGTTGGGGAGAGGTAATGCCTGTGATGGGTGGTAGGATGCACTCTGTGGGACAGATTAAAAAATGAGGACATCAGAGCAGATGTCAAAGTAGCTCCAATTGCAGAGAAGGTAAAAGAGAACAGATTATGGTGGTTTGGACATGTGCAGAAAAGCAGAAGACAATCTGGTGAAGAAGATTTTTGTAGACAGGAAGAAGGTAAGAGAAAAGAAGGGCATCCAACAAAGGGATGGATTAAGATAGAAGGGAAGATAGTGGAACAAGTTAGCGGCTTCAAGCATCTGGGAGGGGTGGTTGAGGAGAAAGGCCATCTGAATAAGGAGGTTAAAGCTAGAATCAGAGGGGCTCCAGCCAGCTGACACAGAGTGTCAGATGTAGTATATGACAGAAGAAAGCCAAAGAAGTTGAAAAGTACATTGTACAAAACAGTGGTGCGACCAGTACTACTGTATGGTACAAAAACCTGAGCATTAAAGGCAGAGCAGTTGTGGAAGCTAGAGGTGATGGAGATGAAGTGCCTGAAATGGGTCATAGGATGCACACTGTCGAACAGATGAAGAAATAAGGACATAAGAGCAAATGTAAAGCAGCTCTAATTGCAGAAAAGGTCAAAGAGAACAGATTATGGTGGTTCAGGCACATGTGGAGAAAAGTAGAAGACAATCTGCTGAAGACAATTTGTGACAGACATGTGGAAAGCAAGAGGAAATGAGGGTATCCAGCAAAGAGGTGGCTGGATTGTGTGACAGAAGACCAATGACAGTTAGGCATAAGTGCTGAAGAAGGCTGGAAAGTGGCACTGAAGAGAGAGAGAGAGAGAGAGAGAGATGTCGACAGTTGACACGACACCCCAACCTCATGTAGAAAAATGGAAAAAGGGGGGTTGATGATGATGATGACGGGTGGCATTTGTAACTTTTTCTATCTCTGATAGCGGCATTGCACAATATGAGTTGTGCACCTTTTTCTCTCTGACAGAGTCATTACACCTAAAGAGTTGTGTACTTTGTTCTCTCAAATAGTGACATTCCACAATATGAGGTGAGTACCCTTTTTTCTCTCTGATAGTGGTGTTCCACAATACAAGTTGTGTACTTCTTTCTCTCTGATAGTGGTGTTCCACAATACAAGTTGTGTAGTTCTTTCTCTCTGATAGCGGTGTTGCACAATATGAGTTGTGTACCTTTTTCTCTCTCTCTGATAGAGGCATTGTGCAATACGAGTTGTTTACCTTTTTCTCTCCTTATAGTCCTAGAAGGCCACAAGTGCTGAAAAAGTTAAAACTTAGGTCCACAGCTGTAGACAATCTAACACCACAATTCTTGAAGTCTACATTTAGTTTTGCCTCTTATCCTGTTAATATGCCCACAAGTTCATCAAAGTGTGCATTCCATTCATTTGGAAAATATCGTTTACTGTGTCCCTGCATAAGTGTGAGCCCTCAGTTATCCTTACAAACTACCATCTAATCAGAATGCTGTCTGAACTTCCAAAAATATTAACAAGATGAGTGCACCAACAGTCATTAACTTACTCAGACATCATTTTCAACTTCTGATATGACTTAAGCGTTACTCATGGTATTGTCTCTCCTCTCTTGGATTTGGTGCAAAATGTTTGTTTGCTGCCAATTAGATATTGGTAAATATATTGGTGTTATATTTATGGATCTTAACAAAGCCTTTCATGAAGTTTGTCATTCTAGGTGTTTGGAGATTCTGCATACTTTGCACTCGACTCTCAGTGTCACCAAATGGCACCATACTGATTTGCACCCTTGGTAGTGGGCACAGACTGTAAGATGAACTAGTGAGATCTCTCCTTTTGTTCCTTGTTAGTGTGACTCAAGGATCACTGATGGGATTACGTCTATTCACTGTCAGTATGAATAAAATGCCCACACACTGAGGGAGCTCTAAGTTATTCAGCATTGGGATGACTTCACAATTATTCCTTGTGATTATTCATTAGAGACTATTAACTCCAAGCTGCAAACATGCTTTCTTGCTTTAGAAACCTTTCTCATATCATTGGGCCTGCACTTATATGCTTCTGAAACAAAATCAATGTTACTTTTACCCAATCCTAATACTGCATCTCCTATAACTATTACCACAATTTGTCTGTTCGTTGGCTTAGAGGATTAAGGAGCTGTTAATGAGCTGTTACCTATGGCTCAGTGGTGCAAGGTTTGATTCCCTCAGCTTCCATTGCCTAACTGTGTGACTCTGAGCAAGTCACTTAAGCAAACATCACTTTCAGGTTGAGGCTGGAAAAGGTCCATGGAAATCAGTGCAATACCCCAGAAAACAAATACAAATGAAATAAATAAAGTAAAACATAACACTCCATGTGCTGCCTACAGTATTTTCAAGTTGAACAATAACTCAGTATTATTTCAGATTCAACCTTCATTGAAGAGGTAATACTCACAAATTGCTTGGTTGGTTCAGTGATAAACAATTAAAATCTGATCTGCATGTGAACAAAATTACCTGTAAGACCTACCAAAAGCTTGCCATCCTATGGAAGGCCAAGACTTTTCTGAATAGTACTAATAGGCTACCACAAAAAACCCATTCTTGTTTTCAACTGTTTTGCATTCAGATTACCTGCTCAATGGATTATTTTCTGCCTTCCATCACAAACTACAAGCAGATGACATTATATACAGATTTGCTGCTGGTCACTGTGATAGGACTACCATCTGTCACGGAGGAATCTTCAGAAGTGAGAACTCAGTCACTGTCTTATTTGTAATTAAGTTATGTTTTGCTCACAAACTTCCATAGTTCTCCAATAGCCTTATTTATCCACAATTAGAGAAATTGTAAACTGTACATCAGCATCAAGATTGGAGAATTAACTTTCTCCAGCAGGGTATTAATGTACAAGTAATACCCACTGAAAAATGAGTCTGCCTCTTCATGGCAGCATAGCAAACTGACGTGGAGTTCGGCAGGAAAAAAACGAATGCTATTATTTTATGCTCACTAAGCAGTGCTTTTGCTGTTTAGCGAGTGTAAAAAAAATAAACAGAAAAAAGTGTGTGTGTCTGCGTGTGTGTGTGTGTGTGTGTGTGTGTGTGTGTGTGTGTGTGTGTGTGTGTGTGTGTGTGTGTGTGTGTGTGTGTGTGTGTGTGTGTGTGTGTGTGTGTGTGTGTGTGTGTGTGTGTGTGTGTGTGTGTGTGTGTGTGTGTGTATGTGTGTTTATGTTTCTGTCTGTGTTTGTGAGTGAATGTGTGTATGAAAGCAGAGGAGACTGTGTGTGTGAGAGAGTGTGAGAGAGAGAGTTAGAGTGGTCTTGTGTAAGTGAATGCTTGTATGAAAGCAGAGGAGGCCGTGTGTGTGAGATCAAGAGAGAGAGAGGGAGAGAATGGCCTCGTGTGCATAGCTCTGAACTGCTCAAATTTTCGCAGAATGTCCAGATTTTTGCCTCATATTTTTTGTCTGTTCCTCATAAAATTTGTGGTTTTCTGAAGTTTGTGGCAAGTCAGTGAGGAGTGAATTCACTAGTTAATGACAGGCATTTAAGTTTTAGGCTGTATATCTTTCATAAAATGCATTGTAATACAAGACCTTTTATTCTAGCAACTTTCTAAGTTTATAAGAGCATTATTTAAAATTTGTCCCTATTTTTGGGGCTTTATCCCCCCATTATTTTTGGCTTTGCCCAGATTTTTTGTGTAAGAGGTTGAGAGTTATGCTTGTATTGGTGAATGCAAGTATGAAACCAGAGGAGACTGTGTGTGTGTGAAACCAGAAGAGACTGTGTATGAGAGAGAGAGAGAATTGACTCTCTGTAAAATTGTTGTTTTATTTACTTATTTATTTTTGTAAGTACTATATTATTTTTTTATATATATATTTTTGATGTAAAGTGCTTCCTCCAACACCATTATCATATAGTACAGAAAGTTTGAAACATTAGGTGGAGGAACTATTTTACATCAAAAATATATAAAATAATATAGCACTTAAAAAAAAAGTAAGCAAAACACAACAATTTTACAGAGAGCCCATTCTCTAAGCACAATAATGTCCTCCGGGGTGTGTGTTAATGTGTAATTAATGCCCTTCCAGGAGTGCAGAGGCCCTAATAACACCCCTGGACAGGCATTAATTACACATTGACACACACCCTGTTGGGCATTATTGCTTATGTATATACTGCAGCCAACCTCCTCATGAGCTTTAAGTTACTTTAGGCAAATCAGTTGACATATAAAAGGCAAAAAAGTGAGATTCTGTACATCAAAGTTCAACGTCTGTTATTGACAAGTTGAGGAATGACCCCTTTCATTACCTTAGTTACATATGTAAAAAGGGTTCAAGTTTTCATTAAAAACACTATCCACAATTTAATTGCTCCTGAAACTGTGGCTTTGCCTATACTAAGTAGTATCTTCATAATTGCTTTGTTTTTCAGGACCTTTCTTTCCAATTCTCTGACAGTATTATTTCCTCATTAGTCTGATCTATAATACCACTGTTTGTGACACTGTCTTGTAAACTTTGACTTAAATGCAGTATTTGCACGTTTTTCAGACTGCTGAACTCTGCACGACTTTTACCTCACTCTCCTTTTAGAAGATGTAAATATTCTGTATCTAAAAGGTATGAATTAAGCAAAGACTCTTTAGCTGATATATGTAATGTACCTTTAACTGGCCACCCATATTAAGTAATAATCCAAATACCAAATGTTATATTAGTTCATTTTATTTCTCCTAAATGCATATATAAATTACTGCAGTTCTCATTTACTCTTTTCTTTCTAAATTGTATTGTGTTATCATTGCATGCTTTTCGCTGGATTATTTCTTCTCTGAACTACACTAAAAATGTGACTTTTCAGTTGAGAAATTAATTAACAAACTGGTTATCTGGCAAATATGAACTTATTAACAGACACCAGGACATCACTGAGAGGGTCACGTTACAAATGATCAATATGTATTTGTTTGGTTCTTAGTCTACCGTTCTAAGTTCCCTAATTTCACCCTTCACTGATCATGTTTCTATGTTTCATGCTGTCACTGCACAATCACAGTTCCTGCATGTGCTATATTCACCATTGCAGGGTGTTTCCCCTTTCCTTGTGGTTGTGCAATTGTGGCGTTAACATGCTGAAGTAATGAGGTTGCGGGGTAAAAGACCCACATATAGATTGCAGGGGTACTTGCCCTTTGCAAAAACACAGTGTTTTGGTTGTGCAGCTTAGTTTTATGGGTAGCAGTATTTCTGATTGTTTACTGCTTCACATTTGCCAGTGCTAGGGCTTGGAAGTCCATCACAATAAATCCAATTGAGTGAGAAACACGCAAATGCATTTATACTGTTTTTTTTTTTTGCTGCAGAGTAACATTGTATCACCTGTGTATAAAGTGCTTCATTATTGGTGAAATCTAGGGTTAAGGAGTTTAATAACAGGGTGAAAGGGAAGGGGCCCATAATTTGAGTGGCAAAGCTAATTGGTAGAAGTATGAGGAACGGTGCCAAAATCCTTGTTGAAGGCTATGAAGATGGTTGCAGAGAAGATTCGAGTTTATAAACATTGTGACATTCATTAAGGCAAGCAGTATTCATACATGTTTCTCTTAAGCCATTCTAGTCTACGATAAGCTGACCATTTGTAAGGTGTTGTATGAGAAGTAAAAATGGGAAGATAATTACAGGTGTGGCAGGATTAAGAATAACGAGTAACAGCATGAATCCGCTGGAAAATTAAGTCGGTAACTGACAGTAGAAGGAACTTGATTATCTCTTAGCATGAATCAGATGGAAGAAAAGTCTCATACACAAAGACATGTTAGATATGAGCAAGAACCAAAAAGATTATATTTGCACTATGTACAGGCTCATATAGGTTCATAGGTGTTTACTAGGCTAACAACCACAAGGGCCTTTTTAAGCTTAGCCATGCATCTTAAATCTCTGACAAGTTCTGATACCCTTGATAAGTGTAAGAAGGGGTTTGGAAGATGAAGTGTTTACAAGCAAGGGGCCTGGGAGATGAACCACTTACATTTACCTGTGTCCTTTAGAGACATAGGTGTCAAACCAGGGATGAATTTTCTGTGCCCCATTCAATTGTCCAAGTTGCTATTGAATAGTAAGATTAGCACCAATAAACGCACAGCAAAACAGGGTAACCACAAAAAAAGCACCAAATCCAAACGGTGGAGGACTTCCACAGAGTTTATTAAAAACTTTCTAAAATGAACTGAGAAACGGCCTCTAAGCCAATGTAAAATACAAAGACAAAAAACAGTAGGTTAAGCGCTTTTCGTCCGGATTATATCTGGACTTCTTCAGACCTATATAGATATAATCCGGGCGGAACGCGCTTAACCTACTGTATTTTGTCTTTGTATTTTACCTTGGCTTAGAGGCCGTTTCTCAGTTTGTTTTAAAAAGTTTTTAATAAACTCTGTGGAAGTCCTCCACCGTTTGGATTTGGTGCTTTTTTTTGTGGTTACCTTGCTCTTGAATAGTGTTAGGGAGAGACTCTGCTTCACATAGTTTGGGAGCCTGTTCCAGAGACTGTGTAGTCTCTGAGATACATAACTGTCTCTTCAGCAGGTCTTATTTACATCACAGACAAGGTTTAAGTCTTTAGAATGTGTAATTCTGGTGCTGTTTGTTTTGCAGATATGTGGGAGGTCTGTCAGAGTGGGGTCTAACAATGCCCTGCATGCAGGCATAGATCTCCCCTCAAAAGCCTGTAGGAGACAGAATACAAGGTTAGTGCCTTGAGCTAGTCTACATAGGACATTTTACTTATGTCCTATATTCTTAAAGTAGGGAACCTCTGTGGACATTCCAATTGTTGAATATGCCTGGTTAGGTACATGCCAAAGTGAGCACTGAACTCAGTGAGAAGTCTGATGAATGCCAAATACAGTGAAACAATGACTTCCTTGGACTTAGATGCCATACCTTTGTTTATAAGTTGCACAACATAGAAGGATTTCCTCACTACTGTAGACACATGATGGTCAAAGGCTAGATTACTGTGTATGTGTGTACCTACGTCCCTGACTACTGGGTCAACTGTAAGGGGTGTGTTGTCAATATGATAGTTACCAGGGGTACTTCCCAAAGGATACTATTATGCATTTCTTGGCATTTAGTTTTAGTTCATGGCTCTGACACCAGTTGTTTGTCTGTGTCAGCCCTTCCTAGAGAACATTTTTGTCAGTGTGGGAGTCAATAGCAGCTCCTAATTTGCAATCATCTACAAATTTAGTCAGCCAGAGATCATTGACATTGGCCTTGACTTCAGAGAAGTAGATACCAAAAAGGAGCAGTCCAAGGACCGATCCTTGAGGGACTCCACTTGTGACTGTCCTCTTTCTAGAGGTGGACTCTCCAATTCTAACTTTCTGGGTCCTGTCTGTGAGCCAGTTGGATATCCACCAGGTGACATACAGGTTTGTACCTAACTTCTTGGGTTTGTCAACAATGCTTGAGTGGGGTGTTGTGTCAAATGCCCTGGCCAGGTCAAGGTAGGCAGTGTGAACCATTTTTCCCTCATCCGTTGCTTTAGTGACCTTCTCAATGAAGTCCACCAGGTTGAGTAGGCATGACCTGCCCTTGACAAAACCAAACAGGGTCGGGTCCAGTGACTGGAGGTTTACTATATCACTATTGATCATTTCCATAATAATTCTTTCTATGGCTTTGCATATAAGACTAGTGAAACTTATGGGTCTGTAGTTTCCAAGGACTGTAGATGGCTCACCTTTGTGCACAGGGATGTCTGTTTCTGCTCTCCACTCATGAGGTATGAAGGCTGTTCGGAGGCTACAATTAAATACCAATTGTAAAGGGCTTGATATGTCATGGTTCATGCTATTTAGAAGGCATCCCAGGAATATTGTCTGGGTCCACTCATGCAGTGTTCTTGGCCTTAGAGAGAACAGTAAGAACCTGTTCTTGGGTGATAGCAGGGGGAGTTATATTTGATGGTATTACCTGAGGGAAGGTTGAGGGGGAGAGAGGGGTAAAGTTGGAGCTGAATTTATAGGCCAGTAGGTTTTATATATCTTCTGGCACAGTATAGGTGGCTCCATTTACAATGAGCTCTGCACATAATTGTGTATTGCTTTTGAGGTTGCGGACATAGCTAAAGAATGCCTTGTGTTTGTCCTTGGCCTTGGAGGACAAATTTACCTTAGATATGGCTTTAGTAGACTTTGTTTGTCCTCTTGAGCTGCTTGTTTAGTTTAATGAGAGTGCCTTTATCCTGCTGGGTGTTGCACCTGCTAATTTTGACATAATTTTCTTCCTTTTGTTATACAGCCTAATGATTTTGTGATTCCATCAGGGTGGCTTGGTTTTTGAGTTAGTTCTGTACTTCTTCCTGGTGGGTACAGCTGCTGCCTCTATGCAGCTATTAACGTGCTGGTACAAGATTTCTGTGAACAGTTCTGCAATTTAAATTTCGGGCAGAATGTGGTAATTGTTGGAAAATATTAAAGCAATACCACCACCTTTCCTCTTTATACCATCATTACGGATGTAATTCTGGAGTTGTTTATGCTGGGTTTGAGTCAAACATTTCTGCAAATGGCAAAACTACTCTTATGGAAGAGTAAACGCTTGATGCTGTTAGCATTATATTGCCAGCTTAGTCTGAAGATAAGGTAGTTACTTGAGCAAAGAAAGTTCATTCTGGATCAGCCCACAAGCCCAAGTATTTGAATGAAAGCACCATTTGTATGTCAGTTTTATTTAAGGATGACTTGACTTACATAGGCCTCAGTACCAGACAGCATGGGCTTGCTGTTTCTCAGGCTGAAGTAAATGTTAAGTTTAGGGCTACATGCAATCAAGTAAATTGTGCCATTATGTCTAGTAAAAAGATGATAAAACTATCATGATTGGCAACATCTGCATGTTACAACAATAACAACAACAAAACTCTGAAAACATGTTGATAAACCCCTTCATCCAAGATGCTCTAGAATACTATCATCATTTCTGAGCCTTGATGACAAAAATATTACAGAACACTTTGCTACCTATTTCTATAAATTTGTCTTGAAACCAGACTTCAAGAATCCTAACACTGTTAGTGGCATTCCACAGCATGAGTTGTGTACCTTTTTCTCTCTGATAGTTGTTTGTATTTTGGGTTTTACTGGTTAGGGGTCACCACAGCGGAACTCCAGTCTGCTAATGATTGGCAGTCGATTTTTATGGTGCTGAGTTGCCAGCCCGATGCCCAACCTTCAGCGAAGGCATGCCCATTCACACATGTCTTTCGGAGGCCACTTGACCACGGGAAGGACATGCAGACTCCACACAGAAGGCACTCCAGCCAGGAATTGAACAGGAGAACCTCTTGCTGTGAGGCAACAATGCTACCGCTGTACCACCGCAGATACTTTTTTCTCTCTGATAGTGCTGTTCCACAATATGAGTTGTGAACCTTTTTTTCCAGGTACTGGTGTTCCACCGTACGAATTGTGTACTTTTTTACTACAGGCACTGGTGCTCCACAATATGAGTTGTGTACCTTTTTCTGATAGTGGCATTCTGCAGTACGAGTTGTGCACCTTTTTCTCTCTAATAGTGGTGTTCCACAATACAAGTTGTGCAAATTTCTGTCTCTCTCTGATAGTAGTGTTGCACAATGCAAGTTGTCTACCTTTTTCTTTCTGATAGTTATGTTCCACAATATAAGTTGTATACCTTTTTCTCTCTGTGAAAGTGGGGTTGCATAATATGAGTTGTGTACCTTTTTCTCTCTCTGATGGTGGCGTTCCACAATAAGAGTTGTGTACCATTTTGTCTCTGATAGTGGCATCCCACAATATGTGTTGTGTACCTTTTTTCTCCCTAATAGCTGCATTCCACAATAAAAGTTGTGTACCTTTTTCTGTCTGATAGTGGTGCTCCACAATATGAGTTGTATACCTTTTTCTCTGTGATACTGGGGTTGCATAATATGAGGTGTGTACCTTTTTCTGTCTGTTGGTGGCATTCTGCAATACAAGTTGTGCATCTTTTTGTCCCTGACAGAGGTGTTACACAATATGAGTTGTATACCCCTTTTTCTCTCTGATATTGGTGTTCCACAATACAAGTTTTGTATCTTTTTCTCTTGGACAGTGGTGCTGCACAATTCAAGTTGTGTAACCTTTTCTCTCTGATAGTGGCGTTCTACAATACAAGTCGTGTACCTTTTTCTGATACAAGTTGTGCACCTTTTTCTCTCTACTAGTAGTGTTGCACAATACAAGTTGTGTACTATTTTCTTTCTGATAGTGGCATTGCACAATATGAGTTGTGTACCTTTTTCTTTCTGATAGTGGCATTCCACAATACAAGTTGTGTACCTTTTTCTGTTTGATAGTGACATTCCACAATACAAGTTGTATTCTTTTTTCTTTGTCTGGTGGTGTTTCACAATATGAGTTGTGTACCTTTTTCTTTCTGATAGTGACATTCCACAATACAAGTTGTATTCTTTTTTCTTTGTCTGGTGGTGTTTCACAATATGAGTTGTGTACCTTTTTCTCTCTCATAGTGGGAGATAGAAAAGACAGACCGGGCTAGGAAGGAATACTGGTTGGCTAACTAAGAGGTTAAGAAAGGAGTTGCAATGGCAAAGAAGAAGGCATTAGAGGCACTCTGCCAGCTTCTGATAAATAAGTCAGTATATGGCACAAAGAAACTATATCAGGTTGCAAGACAAAGGCAGAAAGATAAAGAAGACAGTCAGACACCTTTCATAAGTGATGCCAGCAACAACCTGCTCACCAGTCCACAGGACATCAAAGGCAGATTGAAGGAGTACTTCCGGCAGCTTCTGAATGAAGAAAACCCCACAGAAGCTGTACTGCCCCAGGCACAGCATACAGTGGGAGTAGAAGAGGAGCCCACTGTAGAAGATGCAAGAATGAAACTAAGCAAAATGAAGTCAAGGAAAGCAGCAGGCTCAGATGAGGTCACAGCAGATATGATAAAGATATTGGGTGAGGTAGCAGAGAAATGGCTCTAGAAGGTACTCATAGCAGTATGGAGAGAAAGGCATGTGCAGTGAGACAGATAGTTGAGAAGAAGCTAGAGATGAGGAAAGAGTCTAACTGGACATTTCTAGACTTGGAAAAGCATTTGACATGGTCCCAAGAAAGCTGATTTGGGCAGTCCTGCGCTGGTTCAAAGTCTCACAAACATTGGTAGAATTAGTGCAAGTTATGTACAAGGACCCAATGACTCAAGTATGAACAATGTCTGACCTCACTGAGTGGTTTCTAGAGGGAGTGGGTGTGCATCAAGGTTTAGCTCTGAGATCACTGCTGTTCATACTGGTGATGGACTACATTAGTAAACAGGTCGGAGGGGGCAGAACAACAAAGTTGCTGTATGCAAATAATGTGGCATTACAGGCACACTCTGAGCAAGAACCTCAGCAGAAGATAGGGGAATGGAATGCAAAACTGAAGGCACATTGGATGAAACTGAGTACAGATTAGACAGTTGTAATGTCAGCAAATGGGGGAAATCAGAAGAAGCTGAAAATTGAGATAAAAGTGAATATAGCAGAACAGGTTAGCAGCTTCCAGCATCTAGGAGGGATGGTGGAGAAGAAAAGAAGTCTGTATGAGGAGGTCAAAGCTAGAATCAGAGGGGATGCAGCCAACTGGCACAGAGTGTCAGGGGTAGTATGTGACAGAAGAATGCCAAAGAAGCTGAAAAGTAAGGTGTACAAAACATGGTGTGACCAGTACTACAGTATGGTTCAGAAAACTGAGGAAGCTAAAGGTTGGGGAGAGGAAATGCCTGTGATGGGTGGTAGGATGCACTCTGTGGGACAGATTAAAAAATGAGGACATCAGAGCAGATGTCAAAGTAGCTCCAATTGCAGAGAAGGTAAAAGAGAACAGATTATGGTGGTTTGGACATGTGCAGAAAAGCAGAAGACAATCTGGTGAAGAAGATTTTTGTAGACAGGAAGAAGGTAAGAGAAAACAAGGGCATCCAACAAAGGGATGGATTAAGATAGAAGGGAAGATAGTGGAACAAGTTAGCGGCTTCAAGCATCTGGGAGGGGTGGTTGAGGAGAAAGGCCATCTGAATAAGGAGGTTAAAGCTAGAATCAGTAGGGCTCCAGCCAGCTGACACAGAGTGTCAGATGTAGTATATGACAGAAGAAAGCCAAAGAAGTTGAAAAGTACATTGTACAAAACAGTGATGCGACCAGTACTACTGTATGGTACAAAAACCTGGGCATTAGAGGCAGAGCAGTTGTGGAAGCTAGAGGTGATAGAGATGAAGTGCCTAAGATGGGTCATAGGATGCACACTGTCGAACAGATGAAGAAATGAGGACATAAGAGCAAATGTAAAGCAGCTCCAATTGCAGAAAAGGTCAAAGAGAACAGATTATGGTGGTTCAGGCACATGTGGAGAAAAGTAGAAGACAATCTGCTGAAGACAATTTGTGACAGACATGTGGAAAGCAAGAGGAAACGAGGGTATCCAGCAAAGAGGTGGATGGATTGTGTGACAGAAGACCAATGACAGTTAGGCATAACTGCTGAAGAAGGCTGGAAAGTGGCACTGAAAGAGAGAGATGTCGACAGTTGACACGACACCCCAACCTCATGTAGAAAATTGGAAAAAGGGGGGTTGATGATGATGACGGGTGGCATTTGTAACTTTTTCTATCTCTGATAGTGGCATTGCACAATATGAGTTGCGCACCGTTTTCTTTCTGACAGCGTCATTACACCCAAAGAGTTGTGTACTTTGTTCTCCCAAATAGTGACATTCCACAATATAAGGTGAGTACCCTTTTTTCTCTCTGATAGTGGTGTTCCACAATCCAAGTTGTGTACTTCTTTCTCTCTGATAGTGGTGTTCCACAATATAAGTTGTGTAGTTCTTTCTCTCTGATAGCGGTGTTGCACAATATGAGTTGTGTACCTTTTTCTCTCTCTCTGATAGAGGCATTGTGCAATACGAGTTGTTTACCTTTTTCTCTCCTTATAGTCCTAGAAGGCCACAAGTGCTGAAAAAGTTAAAACTTAGTCCACAGCTGTAGACAATCTAACACCACAATTCTTGAAGTCTACATTTAGTTTTGCCTCTTATCCTGTTAATATGCCCACAAGTTCATCAAAGTGTGCATTCCATTCATTTGGAAAATATCGTTTACTGTGTCCCTGCATAAGTGTTAGCCCTCAAGTTATCCTTACAAACTACCATCTAATCAGAATGCTGTCTGAACTTCCAAAAATATTAACAAGATGAGTGCACTAACAGTCATTAACTTACTCAGACATCATTTTCAACTTCTGATATAACTTAAGCGTTACTCATGGTACTGTCTCTCCTCTCTTGGATTTGGTGCAAAATGTTTGTTTGCTGCCAATTAGATATTGGTAAATATATTGGTGTTCTATTTAAGGATCTTACCAAAGCCTTTCATGAAGTTTGTCATTCTAGGCGTTTGGAGATTCTGCATACTTTGCACTCGAGTCTCAGTGTCACCAAATGGCACCAGACTGATTTGCCCCTTGGTAGTGGGCACAGACTGTAAGATGAACTAGTGAGATCTCTCCTTTTGTTCCTTGTTAGTGTGACTCAAGGATCACTGATGGGATTACGTCTATTCACTGTCAGTATGAATAAAATGCCCACGCACTGAGGGAGCTCTAAGTTATTCAGCATTGGGATGACTTCACAATTATTCCTTGTGATTATTCATTACAGACTATTAACTCCAAGCTGCAAACATGCTTTCTTGCTTTAAAAACCTATATCATTTGGCCTGCACTTATATGCTTCTGAAACAAAATCAATGTTACTTTTACCCAATCCTAATACTGCAACTCCTATAACTATTACCACAATTTGTCTGTTAGTTGGCTTAGTGGATTAAGGAGCTGTTAATGAGCTGTTACCTGTGGTTCAGTGGTGCAAGGTTTGATTCCCTCAGCTTCCATTGCCTAACTGTGTGACTCTGAGCAAGTCACTTAAGCAGACATCACTTCCAGGTTGAGGCTGGAAAAGGTCCATGGAAATCAGTGCAATACCCCAGAAAACAAATACAAATTAAATAAAGTAAAACATAACAGTCCATGTGCTATCTACAGTACTTTCAAGTTGAACAGTAACTCAGTATTATTTCAGATTCAGCCTTCATTGAAGAGGTAATACTCACAAATTGCTTGGTTGGTTCAGTGATAAACAATTAAAATCTGATCTGCATGTGAACAAAATTACCTGTAAGACCTACCAAAAGCTTGCCATCCTATGGAAGGCCAAGACTTTTCTGAATAGTACTAATAGGTTACCACAAAAACTCATTCTTGTTTTCCTCTGTTTTGCATTCAGATTACCTGCTCAATGGATTATTTTCTGCCTTCCATCACAAACTACAAGCAGATGACATTATATACAGATTTGCTGCTGGTCACTGTGACAGGACTACCATCTGTCATGGAGGAATCTTCAGAAGTGAGAACTCAGTCACTGTCTTATCTGTAATTTTTTTGCTCACAAACTTCTATAGTTCTCCAATAGCCTTATTTATCCAGAATTAGAGAAATTGTAAACTGTACATCAGCATCCTGATTGGAGAATTAACTTTCTCCAGCAGGTTACAAGTAATACCCACTGAAAAATTAGTCTGCCTCTTCATGGCAGCATATCAAGTTGACGTGGAGTTCGGACAAGAAAAAAACTAATGGCCATTATTTTATGCTCACTGAGCAGTGCTTTTGCTGTTTAGCGAGTGTAAAAAAAAGAAACAGAAAAAAGTGCTTGTGTCTGCGCGCACGCGTGTGTGTGTGTGTGTGTGTGTGTGTGTATGTATGTGTGTGTGTGTGTGTGTGTGTGTGTGTGTGTGTGTGTGTGTGTGTGTTGTGTGTGTGTGTGTGTGTGTTTGTGAGTGAATGTGTGTATGAAAGCAGAGGAGACTCTGTGTGTGAGAGAGTGTGAGAGAGAGAGTTAGAGTGGTCTTGTGTAAGTGAATGCTTGTATGAAAGCAGAGGAGACCGTGTGTGTGAGATCAAGAGAGAGACAGAGAGTGAATGGCCTCGTGTGCATAGCTCTGAACTGCACAAATTTTCGCAGAATGTCCAGATTTTTGCCTCATATTTTTTGTCTGTTCCTCATAAAATTTGTGGTTTTCTGAAGTTTGTGGCAAGTCAATGAGGAGTGAATTCACTAGTTAATGACAGGCATTTAAGTTTTAGGCTTTATATCTTTCATAAAATGGATTGTAATACAAGACCTTTTATTCTAGCAACTTTCTAAGTTTATAAGAGCATTATTTAAAATTTGTCCCTATTTTTGGGGCTTTATCCCCCCATTATTTTTGGCTTTGCCCAAATTTTTTGTGTAAGAGGTTGAGAGTTATGCTTGTATTGGTGAATGCAAGTATGAAACCAGAGGAGACTGTGTGTGTGTGAAACCAGAAGAGACTGTGTATGAGAGAGAGAGAGAATGGACTCTCTGTAAAATTGTTGTTTTATTTACTTATTTATTTTTGTAAGTACTATATTATTTTTTTATATATATATTTTTGATGTAAAGTGCTTCCTCCAACACCATTATCATATAGTACAGAAAGTTTGAAACATTAGGTGGAGGAACTATTTTACATCAAAAATATATAAAATAATATAGCACTTTAAAAAAAAGTAAGCAAAACACAACAATTTTACAGAGAGCCCATTCTCTAAGCACAATAATGTCCTCCAGGGTGTGTGTTAATGTGTAATTAATGCCCTTCCAGGGGTGCAGAGGCCCTAATAACACCCCTGGACGGGCATTAATTACACATTGACACACACCCTGTTGGGCATTATTGCTTATGTATATACTGCAGCCAACCTCCTCATGAGCTTTAAGTTACTTTAGGCAAATCAGTTGACATATAAAAGGCAAAAAAGTGAGATTCTGTACATCAAAGTTCAACGTCTGTTGTTGACAAGTTGAGGAATGACCCCTTTCATTACCTTAGTTACATATGTAAAAAGGGTTCAAGTTTTCATTAAAAACACTATCCACAATTTAATTGCTCCTGAAACTGTGGCTTTGCCTATACTAAGTAGTATCTTCATAATTGCTTTGTTTTTCAGGACCTTTCTTTCCAATTCTCTGACAGTATTATTTCCTCATTAGTCTGATCTATATAATACCACTGTTTGTGACACTGTCTTGCAAACTTTGACTTAAATGCAGTATTTGCACGTTTTTCAGACTGCTGGACTCTGCACGACTTTTACCTCACTCTCCTTTTAGAAGATGTAAATATTCTGTATCTAAAAGGTATGAATTAAGCAAAGACTTTTTAGCTGATACATGTAATGTACCTTTAACTGGCCACCCATATTAAGTAATAATCCAAATACCAAATGTTATATTAGTTCATTTTATTTCTCCTAAATGCATATATAAATTACTGCAGTTCTCATTTACTCTTTTCTTTCTAAATTGTATTGTGTTATCATTGCATGCTTTTCGCTGGATTATTTCTTCTCTGAACTCCACTAAAAATGTGACTTTTCAGTTGAGAAATTAATTAACAAACTGGTTATCTGGCAAATATGAACTTATTAACAGACACCAGGACATCACTGAGAGGGTCACGTTACAAATGATCAATATGTATTTGTTTGGTTCTTAGTCTACCGTTCTAAGTTCCCTAATTTCACCCTTCACTGATCATGCTGTCACTGCACAATCACAGTTCCTGCATGTGCTATATTCACCATTGCAGGGTGTTTCCCCTTTCCTTGTGGTTGTGCAATTGTGGAGTTAACATGCTGAAGTAATGAGGTTGTGGGGTAAAAGACCCACATATAGATTGCAGGGGTACTTGCCCTTTGCAAAAACACAGTGTTTTGGTTGTGCAGCTTAGTTTTATGGGTAGCAGTATTTCTGATTGTTTACTGCTTCACATTTGCCAGTGCTAGGGCTTGGAAGTCCATCACAATAAATCCAATTGAGTGAGAAACACGCAAATGCATTTCTACTGTTTTTTTTTTGCTGCAGAGTAACATTATATCACCTGTGTATAAAGTGCTTCATTATTGGTGAAATCTAGGGTTAAGGAGTTTAATAACAGGGTGAAAGGGAAGGGGCCCATAATTTGAGTGGCAAAGCTAATTGGTAGAAGTATGAGGAACGGTGCCAAAATCCTTGTTGAAGGCTATGAAGATGGTTGCAGAGAAGATTCGAGTTTATAAACATTGTGACATTCATTAAGGCAAGCAGTATTCATACATGTTTCTCTTAAGCCATTCTAGTCTACAATAAGCTGACCATTTGTAAGGTGGTGTATGAGAAGTAAAAATGGGAAGATAATTACAGGTGTGGCAGGATTAAGAATAACGAGTAAGAGCATGAATCCGCTGGAAAATTAAGTCGGTAACTAACAGCAGAAGGAACTTAATTATCTCTTAGCATGAATCAGATGGAAGAAAAGTCTCATACACAAAGACATGTTAGATATGAGCAAGAACCAAAAAGATTATATTTGCACTATGTACAGGCTCATATAGGTTCATAGGTGTTTACTAGGCTAACAACCACAAGGGCCTTTTTAAGCTTAGCCATGCATCTTAAATCTCTGACAAGTTCAGATACCCTTGATAAGTGTAAGAAGGGGTTTGGAAGATGAAGTGTTTACAAGCAAGGGGCCTGGGAGATGAACCACTTACATTTACCTGTGTCCTTTAGAGACATAGGTGCCAAACCAGGGATGAATTTTCTGTGCCCCATTCAATTGTCCAAGTTGCTCTTGAATAGTAAGATTAGCACCAATGAACGCACAGCAAAACAGGGTAACCACAAAAAAAGCACCAAATCCAAACGGTGGAGGACTTTCACAGAGTTTATTAAAAACTTTCTAAAACGAACTGAGAAATGGCCTCTAAGCCAAGGTAAAATACAAAGACAAAAAACAGTAGGTTAAGCGCTTTTCGTCCGGATTATATCTGGACTTCTTCAGACCTATATAGATATAATCCGGGCAGAAAGCGCTTAACCTACTGTATTTTGTCTTTGTATTTTACCTTGGCTTAGAGGCCGTTTCTCAGTTTGTTTTAAAAAGTTTTAATAAACTCTGTGGAAGTCCTCCACCGTTTGGATTTGGTGCTTTTTTTGTGGTTACCTTGCTCTTGAATAGTGATAGGGAGGGACTCTGCTACACATAGTTTGGGAGCCTGTTCCAGAGACTGTGTAGTCTCTGAGATACATAACTGTCTCTCCAGCAGGTCTTATTTACATCACAGACAAGGTTTAAGTCTTTAGAATGTGTAATTCTGGTGCTGTTTGTTTTGCAGATATGTGGGAGGTCTGTCAGAGTGGGGTCTAACAATGCCCTGCATGCAGGCATAGATCTCCCCTCAAAAGCCTGTAGGAGACAGAATACAAGGTTAGGGCCTTGAGCTAGTCTACATAGGACATTTTACTTATGTCCCTTATTCTTAAAGTAGGGAACCTCTGTGGACATTCCAATTGTTGAATATGCCTGGTTAGGTACATGCCAAAGTGAGCACTGTACTCAGTGATAGGTCTGATGAATGCCAAATACAGTGAAACAATGACTTCCTTGGACTTAGATGCCATACCTTTGTTTATAAGTTGCACAACATAGAATGATTTCCTCACTACTGTAGACACATGATGGTCAAAGGCTAGATTACTGTGTATGTGTGTACCTACGTCCCTGACTACTGGGTCAACTGTAAGGGGTGTGTTGTTAATATGATAGTTACCAGGGGTACTTCCCAAAGGATACTATTATGCATTTCTTGGCATTTAGTTTTAGTCCATGGCTCTGACACCAGTTGTTTGTCTGTGTCAGCTCTTGCTGGAGAACATTTGTGTTAGTGTGGGAGTCAATAGCAGCTCCTAATTTGCAATCATCTACAAATTTAGTCAGCCAGAGATCATTGACATTGGCCTTGACTTCAGAGAAGTAGATACCAAAAAGGAGCAGTCCAAGGACTGATCCTTGAGGGACTCCACTTGTGACTGTCCTCTTTCTAGAGGTGGACTCTCCAATTCTAACTTTCTGGGTCCTGTCTGTGAGCCAGTTGGATATCCACCAGGTGACATACGGGTTTGTACCTAACTTCTTGGGTTTGTCAACAATGCTTGAGTGGGGTGTTGTGTCAAATGCCCTGGCCAGGTCAAGGTAGGCAGTGTGAACCATTCTTCCCTCATCCGTTGCTTTAGTGACCTTCTCAATGAAGTCCACCAGGTTGAGTAGGCATGACCTGCCCTTGACAAAACCAAACAGGGTCGGGTCCAGTGACTGGAGGTTTACTATATCACTATTGATCATTTCCATAATAATTCTTTCTATGGCTTTGCATATAAGACTAGTGAAACTTATGGGTCTGTAGTTTCCAAGGACTGTAGATGGCTCACCTTTGTGCACAGGGATGTCTGTTTCTACTCTCCACTCATGAGGTATGAAGGCTGTTTGGAGGCTACAATTAAATACCAATTGCAAAGGGCTTGATATGTCATGGTTCATGCTATTTAGAAGGCATCCCAGGAATATTGTCTGGGTCCACTAATGCAGTGTTCTTGGCCTTAGAGAGAACAGTAAGAACCTGTTCTTGGGTGATAGCAGGGGGAGTTATATTTGATGGTATTACCTGAGGGAAGGTTGAGGGGGAGAGAGGGGTAAAGTTGGAGCTGAATTTATAGGCCAGTAGGTTTTATATATCTTCTGGCACAGTATAGGTGGCTCCATTTACAATGAGCTCTGCACATAATTGTGTATTGCTTTTGAGGTTGCGGACATAGCTAAAGAATGCCTTGTGTTTGTCCTTGGCCTTGGAGGACAAATTTACCTTAGATATGGCTTTAGTAGACTTTGTTTGTCCTCTTGAGCTGCTTGTTTAGTTTAATGAGAGTGCCTTTATCCTGCTGGGTGTTGCACCTGCTAATTTTTGACATAATTTTCTTCCTTTTGTTATACAGCCTAATGATTTTGTGATTCCATCAGGGTGGCTTGGTTTTTGAGTTAGTTCTGTACTTCTTCCTGGTGGGTACAGCTGCTGCCTCTATGCAGCTATTAACGTGCTGGTACAAGATTTCTGTGAACAGTTCTGCATAGGCAGAAGTGTTCTGAGGGTTTATGGGGGCTTGAAATTTTGCCAGATTATCGCTTAAGTTAGCCTTAGACTACATCCTGAATATTCCACATTTAGCTTGTGGTCCAGGTTTTATTTTTAATTCAAAGGAGACCATTTTTGTGGTCTGACCTTACCAGAGAAGACATTACAGTAGGGGGTGTGCGGCCCTCTACGATATTAGTCAGGACCAGATCCAGTATGATTGCACCTCTGGTTGGTGTATTGACAATCTGGCCCAGGGAGTTTGTGTTTACAAAATCCAGGAATCTCTGTGCCTGTGAGTTTGGTGTCATACAGGATTCCCAGTTAACAGTGGGGTAATTAAAGTAGTCCATGAATATGGTATTGGGGTGGATAGTGAGCGTTTCCAATAAGTTTAAATACAAGGTATGGGTTTCCTGCATCATAGAGGGGGGACCTATAGCTTGCAAGAAATTGGTACTGGATTTTGCTTATGATGATTTTAACACGGAGCAGCCAAAGTGCACCTCCACCTTTAGTCCCTGTCTGTGTAGTAGCTGGTCTAAATGTCTGGAAGGCATTATAACCTTATACTGTTGGTGTGATCTCCATGGCTTTAAACCATGTCTCAGTGATAGCATTCTCTAGGGTGAAGACAGCTTCTAGGGAGTAGAGATTTTTTTTAGACTCCTAGCACTGAGCAGTAATGTTTTTAGATTTTCTTGGTTTTGACTTGCAATGAAAGAAGTACTTTCAGTTTGTCATTGCCTAAAAAAGGCATATGGGAAAGATAACGGTTTATCTAATATTCAAAAATCTAGAGGGGAGAAGTGCAGTCCATCCCTGGCAAAGCAGCATGCTCTGTTGAACATCTCCTTCCATGGTGACAAATATTGCACCCCCTTAGAATGACACCAGAACTAAGCCACTTATTAAAGTCATCTTTTGTTGTGGCATCATCCTTGGATAAAGTAAAATGCTGCACAATGCTAGGCCCATACCAGCCTGAGACACATATTCCGAGAGCTCCATGATCTCTCTTCATATAACCTAGGGAGGTATGTCTCAGGTCATTTACTCCCACATGGACTATGACTGAGTCATACTGGTACTTGTGATCCAATGACCTGAATGCATGGTTATGTGGTGGATCCTAGCCCCTCATAAGCAACTGTCTGTGACTTTCTCCTTACTCAACCTGATGAGAGGGACATTAGTGTGTCTCATGATGGAGTCCCCAATGACCAGAAAGTTGGATTGTGTGGTGGATTGTTTTATGCACTTACAAGTAGAGGCTCCATGAGATGTGGGTCTATGTGTTGATGTGCGTGTTATTTTCAATGAGTGCATTTGTGGCTGCTGAGGGTATTTGTTATGGGTACTTCATCTAGGAGGTCTTTGGGGTTTAGGGAGGTTACATTTATGTTCCTCAGCATATATCGGTCTATATGTCTGCTTTGATTTGTGTGTGTTGGGTGCAGCGTATGTACTACTGACAACCTTATTGACATTAGGAGCGCTTTTATGTAAGAGGTTTGCCTCCAGTGACATTGTGTAAATACATCTCTCACATACCATATCAGTTTGTTCGAGAATTAACTTGTCAGTTAACATGAGGCAGTTTCTGCATTGCCTTAGGATGCCCATATTCACCAAGCTGGTAAAGGAGGTAGTGGGAAAGTTCATATCCATGGCAACAGACCCTTTTTTATTGATTAGACAGTTGGAGTGAGAATATAAAGCAACGTCAGTAGTATCCAGTTTACATCTTTGGGGACAGTGCTTGTCACTGCAAACTAGTTGTCCTGTGTGCAACTAGGTACTGGTGAAATTTCAATCATGATTTTACAGGAAAAATGACACTCAGTGTGTCTGTGTCTGTACTGGCAACTGCCTGGCTACTACTAGTGCTGGTCTCACCATGGCTTCACTCTTCGGGGATGCAATGCTCCTTTGCTTTTTTTTTCTCTCTCACCAGAAGTAAAACTTTAGCACCAATCCCAAGATGAGAAGCAGGCCACAGCCAGTTTTGTGATCCACAATCTTGTCCCAGATAATACAAGGGATCTGTAGACTTGTTGTAGTTTTTTCCTGGTAGATGTCCTGAACAGCAACCAGACCAATCAGGAATGTCAAGCACAGCCACTTACTGTCCATCCAGAAACAGTCAGGAATCACTGCACTCAATTACCTTTTGATCATATTGTGACATCATTGTTGGTAATTGTAGAATACTGCTCAAGGATAGGTTCACACCTGCTGCAGACACATATTCTGAGAGCTCCATCATGTCTGTCTTCATATAGTCCACAGAGATATGTCACAAGTCATTTTCACTTACGTGTACAATGACGATGCCATGTGTGTACTTGTGGTACAGGGACTTGAGTGCTTGTGTGATGTGTTGAATCCTGCTGCCTGATGGGCAACTGACCATGACCCTCTCCTTGCAGACCCTAATGAGTGGTGCATTGCTATGTCCTGCTGTGGAGTCAACTATAGCACATTGGATTGTGTGGAGGCTTGCCTTATGGGCTTTTGACCTGAGACAATGTGACTCTTGTATATATGTTTCAGGATGGCTCCTGCCTGTATGTTTGTGAGGTTGCTGAGGGTACTTGCTTCTTAGGTTACATTTAGGAGACCTTTGTGGTGAATACAGTGATGGACAAAGTATGAAACTCTGAGGAACATTACAGTCCAGAAGGTAAGAAATGGAGGAGTTAATCACAGAGACTATTCTTTGTGTTTGTCCAGAAAGATGGGAGATGGACCAGCTCAAGACACTAGTGGTGATGCCACAGTTATAGTCCAGACAATCCAGCAGACTAGAATGGTCTACTGTAGACCATTATATGTAGACCATAAAATGTAGACAAAAGATCAAGTAGGAACAGACCAGACTGATATCACTTATCGTTTGCCATACGGTGATTAAGACCATAATGAGGCCCATTGCAGTAAAATATCTTGTTCAAATTCTGAACTGGAATGGATTGTTGATGTTATTGTTTCTCAAATAAGATACCAGCTGTAAATGTACTTTCTCAAAGGGAAGGCTTGAGATAAGTCAATAATAATCCAGTTTGTGGGGATCTACACTAGCCAGGTATCATCCCCACTATAGGTAAATGGCCACAGGGAACAAAGGAATGCCAGACATAGGGAAGGGAATGCTGATTGCCAGCTGGACGAGAACAGAAAAAGTCTTAGAAACAAACAAACCAAAATGAAAAAGGCATACTAAGCAATTTTAAACTGCCTTTCAAACTCTGTCTTCAGAACACACTACAATAACATACCCCACTGAATCGTTTTAACTGCATGAATAATTCAAAAGGCAGCTTGTTTACATACCACTTCCTTTACTGCTGTACTAGTCAACTACATGCCTCCATGATCAATCAAGTCACATTACTCAATGTTATTCAGGGGTAAAACCAGACTTCCAGGAGGCCATTTCAAGATGTCTTCTGAAACTATCAGTGGTTGGGACTCTCAACCAATCGAGGACAAATTTCAACAAAATCAGGGACAAGTCAAGAAAAAATCAGGGACACTTTTAAAATATTAGTTCTATTAACTTGAAACATCGACAGAATCAAAACATATGAATTAATACACATTTTCTGAAGTAAAATAAGTCTATAACTCTTAATTATTGTCATTATTCATTAAGTGTAATTCACCACCTTTCCTCCAAAAGTCACTAGTTTTAGGAGGGATTAAGAGGGACAGAGCTAAAATTTGAGTCAAAATCACGGAAGTCCCTGAAAATCAGGGACAGTTGAGAGGTACTTGGGAGCTCAGTCTTTGGATAATTCTGTCACCGTTCAAAACAACTGAAATGCCTTTCTGGAGAGCATAGCTATTAGAATAAAGTGGCCACATCCATTTTTCAACTTTTTGATGATTCACTTTACAGTTCCATATTATCCCCTTTTTCACAGAACTATCGTTTTGCTTGCCATAATGTGTTAGGAAAACTTTTAAAATTCTTACCTTTGAGAACTTTTTAACAACAACTACAGAATGAACAAGGATGTTTAAAATTGGGTCATTGTTGTCTGTATATTACACTATTTTTATATACAGACATTTTAAATGTTAAAATTAATTTGTAATTTTGTCTTTTACAATACATTTCTAACACCCTGTAAAACAAAAAAACATTAATAGTTTTTAAGAAGCTAGGACTCTGTAATTCTTTGTAATCTTCTAGGCAAGTTGAAATGTTAGTTCAAATAAAGAGTTATTACTAGGTTAGCTATGTTTTAACCCTAAATTACTAGAGTCATTTGAATGAGGTTTCAGAAATAAAGAATGTTTGGCAGTTTATGACTCACACTACTTAGAACTACTACAGATCTAGCAATGTCAAAGAATGGTTCAGTATTGCATTTTTTAAAAATATATTATTTTGGAAGCTACATTTTATTTTGAACTCATATACGAGCATTATGTTAGCTGGTTGTTGCCCCTTTTGTAGGCTGTATTATTCTCCAGACTCCTCTTAAATGCTGAGCAACTGCATAGCACTCTCTCAACATTAGATGTCCTTATACCCTTCCTGGGTTAGACAAAAACTTTTCCACTATATCATTCGCTCAAGGCTCATTTTATGATTTTTTTTTCTATTATCATTGCAAGACTGTTTAAACTGAATACTTTTGAGTGGTGGACTATTATCACAAATGACAAAAAAAGTCTTCTCAAAGAAAGGGTTCACTGTATTGGATGATGTGGCTCTTGCAGCACTACAACTGGAAGGAAAGTAATTCCATCTGTTAATGCAATAAATAATATTGCTTGTATATTGGGTGATAACAATTGGCAATTAATTTCATCCAGGTAGAAGAAAGGCAAAAGTTAAGGATATTGTCTAAATTAAAGAAAAGTATCTAATTTCCTAAATTATAAGTTGTACTGTTTCATGTTCTTGCATTCCATTTCTGAATGTAAAAAAATAAAATAAAAAGAATATTGCCTAAATATATGTTGCAAATAAAGTTATCTTGTTTTCTATTCCTGAAACCTTTCAATTATCTCACCATCAACTGGGAAACCTACTCTAGCCTAAGTCACTAGTGCAAAAGTTCCTTGACTTTGTTAACTCAAATGCCCTGGAACAATTTGTTCAAACAATAAGAGGAACAAAACATACTAGTCCTAGTCCTCTCTAACATGACAAACAGATGCACAATCTCAACTGTCGGACTGCATTAGTTAAATCTAACCACAGATCAGTCGCCTCTGAACTGGCACTAACACCGGAATTCACAAAGGGTGAAGTCAGACGAAAAAACTTCACCAAAGTAAACAATACCCTCCTGGAGAATGTATAAATGCATTCAAAGCCCCACCCTGAGCTGCAAGTGGTAACTACACCAAAGCTTACATCGCAGCCCTCTTCAATCAGTTGTATAAGTGTATAGATTCAGCTGTTCTAGAGAGAATTAAAGTTGGAGCCCCAAGGAAAAACAAGTGCCCTGGTGGATATACAGCATCAACAAACTGCAACAAATCCAAAAAGTTGCTGTCTAAGAAAACCAAGGTGAGGCCCCAAAAATGGAAAAGCCTCTTCCTCAGTCTCAATAGCAATTAAGACAACATGTCAAATTCTCTAAGGGTAACTTTGAGAAAAACGTAGCAATCACAGCCAAGGATAGTCATAAGGCCTTTTACAGCTACTTACATAGCTTAAAAGGTAGGACCCAAGCATATCCTGAACTAGTGACTAACGGTATCACACACACTGATCTCACAGAGATAGAAAACCTGCTAGTGGACAGATTTGGTGAAAATTTTATTCCCTTACCCCCTCCAAACTTATCACAAACCTTGCCCCCAACCCCCCCACCCCCACCCCACTCTACATATCCAAAGAGCAGGTTATCAAAGCCTTGTCTAAGGCAAAAAACACAGCTTCCATGAGACCAGACAGCATCCCAGGCTGTCTTCTAAATAAACTAAAACATGAGTTACCATCACCATTAAATGTCCTATTCAATCACAGCCTAACCACTAGCTTTGTTTCCTGCAGAATGGAGAACTGCAACAGTTATCCTCCTCCACAAACACCCAGGGGAATTACAGACCCATAAGTCTGACCAGTCTGATCTATAAAGCCATAGAATGTATCATCATGGACCTCATAAATAAAGACAAAGGTGACCTCCAAATCCAGGATCCAACCCAATTAGGCTTCATCAAGGGCAGATTCTGCCTGTTAAACCTGGTGGATTTCTTCAAAAATGTGTCCAGGGCCATTGACAAGGGTAAATCTGTGCACACAGCATACCTGGACTTGGCAAAGGCCTTTGACACAATCCCACACTCAGGCATTACCAAACTTATCAAACTGAATGTAAACCCCTTTGTTGTAAGATGGATTGCCATCTGGCTCACAAACTGGTCATACCCTATCAAAATGGGTGACTCCACATCAACCAGCAGACCTGTCAACTGCAGGGTGCCACAAGAGTCAGTGATGGGCTCCCTGCTGTTTGGTATATACTTCTCCGAAGTTTAGGCCAATACTAAGGGGCTGCGGCTGACCAAGTCTGCAGATGACTGCAAACTGGGTGCAATTATTGAATCCCCAAATTATGTCAGTATATTTCAGGAGGGTCTTACGCAGACCAACGACTGGTGTCTTAGTCATGTTCTCAAACTGAATGCAAAGAAATGCATCATCATTCCCTTCGGTAAAAACAATGTCTCCTCACACTATCAAATTAACAGCCATACCCTATGCACCTATGAAGTGGTAAGAGATCTGGGCTCACAGGTAAACTGCAACCTTATCTTTGACCACCATGTGTCTACTGTAGTAAGGAAGGCTTTATATGTAGTACACTTTATTAGCAACGGTATCAACTGTAGAGCAAAGGATGCTATAACCCCTCTATACTCATCACTAATCAGGGCCATAATTCAGTATAACGCCCTTTTCAGCATGTACCATACAAAGCACCTGCAGCAATTGGAGAGCCCTCAGACGTTTCTAACTAAGATCATCAACGGACTCCAGCATGTGCCTTACATAGACCGACTAAAGTCCCTGTCACTATACTCAGTATCATATAGACTTTTTAGAGGAGACATGCCTTGCTTACAGAGTAATCTCTAACCCAAACCTAATGAATTTGCTACACATCCATAAACCAAACGGGACTAGAGCTACCTATTCCATGGACCTAAATATGGCCGGTGACTTGAATAGGACATGCTGGAGGGACAGATTTGTTTCCCAGCAACTGCCATGTCTTTGGAATTGGCTACCAGTTCATATGAAGCTGAACACCTCTACGACACTGTTCAAAAGGAACCAGAATGAGTAGATGGGGCACCATAAATTCTCACCAGGGATAGTGGCCACAATCCTCCTGGACATGGGCAGTCATTAATAAATACATCCTGGGTATTGACTAGACTATATATGGTATTATACTGAGATGAAATGGCTATGCTTGAAATGACCTCCAGATCAATAGCCTAGTAACCTCCTATGATCCTATGAAAAATTGTTTCATGTTCTTGCATTGCACTTCTAAATGTAAAAAAATTCAAAACTATACATTTTTTTCTTTGGCTGAAAATACTTTCCTGCAATTTTGCTACATGTTCATATATCTGATATACAATATCAGAGATGAGTATAAAATAGAGGAAAGTTCATTTTTATTAATTTATAGTTATTATTTCTCTTTTTCCAGAAGGCTCCCTATTGAAATGTTGGTACTCGAAATGCCAAGTGCTGACATGCTGAAAAAAAAAGATTGGAAATCCAGGAGAAGAGCAAATCTCAAATATTGGTCTTCTCCTTAAAACTGCTTTTTTGCAGGGCATAAGTCCCCCTGGACCCCCCCCCCAAACTTATATATATATATATATATATATATATATATATATATATAGTTCCCCTTCACAAGATCGAGTTACTGAAAGATCAAAATTCATAAGCTGGAACCCAGAATCTTGAGTTTCCATTAACTCGAAATTGTGAAGGGAAGAGAGCCAAACAAAACAAAAGAAGTTCACTTACATGTATGCAGGGGGCCGAGTCCCCCTGCACTCCCCCTGCTTAAATATATCAGCTTTGTGACCGCACTATAGCGGGGGAACGGAAATTCTCCCATTGTGCACTTTTGCATACAGCACGGAATGGGAGATTTCCCTCATCCCCGTTGTAGTGCGATCTCAGAGTTGGTATATTTAAGTAGGAGGGCTTGCCCCCCCTGCAAAAACATTGTAAAGACATTTTTGGAATGTCTGTATGGTACGCTTTAGAATTTTGAGTTGGTGAAAACTTGAGATTCTGGGCTTGAGCTTATGAATTTCGATGTTTCAGCAATTTGAGATTCTAAAGGGGAAGTATATATATATATATATATATATATATATATATATATATATATATATATATATATCAGCTCCAAGATTATCATACCTTGGAGACAAGGGAATATTCCAGGAAATGGCCATCTCAGACTTTGTATATCTAAGTTAGCTTTTTTCAGCCATTCACTCTCCTCATTTCAGGACTCTCTCTAGTGGGTCCCAAGAATTCAAATGGTTGCCATTTCGGAACCCTGTAGCCATAAGTACTGAACTACAAGGAAGAACTGCAGAAGATAGGTGCAGTTCTATTAGCATAATTAGCTCAAAAAGTAATAGAACAAAAAAGAGAATGAAGTCAATTGCAATAACTGTGCTTTCATTAAGGCATTAACAGTTATATTTAATGCTGTTTTATAGTCATTACACGTTGCCATCCAGCTTTTCCATCATGGTCCTAAGCAAATTGTATCATATTTACTGTCAAAATTGTGTAGGATTGGTATCTTTAGAGATATATTTCTTATTGCAATATTTTAGTATTAGAAACTGGCTGCCTATCTGTTTTACTCACTGGCTGATGTAATTAGCTTTGTCCCCCTGCAAGGTACACCCTCCCTAACCTATATTGGTGTCCACATACCTGGATGAAAGAGCAAGCACTCCTCAACAGTTACCAGTTCTGATCCCCCTCCAAAACTGTGTCCCACCAATAACAGGAACAGAAAAATAATGCATTGGTTTAAATAACAATTAACAATTCTAGGCTTCTTTTACTTAGCATATATGAAGATCTGCTGGTGGTGATAAGGCACAATAAAAGGAGATGAAAGGTGGTGGAGAGGGCCCATCTCAAGATAAGGCACAACAAATGGAGATGAAAGGTGGTGGAGAGGGCCCATATCAAAGATCACTTGATGCAGTTAGTATTCACATACCTGTAATTCCTTAAACTAAGGGACCTAGCACAGATGACTGACACTGGGAAGAATTACAGGTAATGTGTGTGGGTGTGCCTTCTTTGAAGGTTGGGCATTGGGCTGGCAACTCAACACCATAAAAATTCACTGCCAGCCATTAGCGGACCGAAGTTCCGCTGTGGCAACCCCTAACCGGGAAAAGCCGAAAAACAATTTATAGAATGAAGAGAGATTGTACAGACAAGCTCAAAGAAACTCAGGACAAGATGTGCTGATGAATATCCTTTCCAAAGGGAATCTGTTCGGGAATGGAGATTCATGCTGTACTTGTTAGATGTACATGTGAACTGTTGATATTGCACAAATGTTAGTGGAGGACACTTTTGCTGAAACACCTGAAGAATACAGACAATGACCTAACTGAATGGCTGTCAGCAGCATCTACTAGAGGCTTATCGTGCTGTCTATGGCAGAGTATAACACAATGAGCTAGCCATGCAGAAAGGGTTTGCTTGGGCACAGAAAAAGGATGTTCTCAGTATCAAAGCAAAGGAAACTTTCAGTTTGCCTATGTATGTTCATAGGCCCCTATCATATAGAAACTAAATGCACTGTGAATGTTGATGGTAGGGGGGAGGGACTGAATTCTCAACAGTTTAAGCCTGATAGAAGAAAACTGGGACCTGGACTTGCAGAATTAGAGGCAAATACAAAATGATTTTCAGAAGTAAGAGTCGGTTGTCCTGAGGTAGTCCTTGTCTAAATGGAAAAACAAATAGGGCTTCTTACCTATCATAACCTGCAGCTCACAACTACATTGATCAGAATGGATGCCTATCAAACAGAGGGCTTTTCAGGGCATGATATCAAATAATGGAGGAGAAAGCATGTGAATCACAAAATTCAAGTCAAGCGTAGTGGTGGGAACAAGGGGCTTATGGGTGTCATAAGGCAAAGGATTCCTGTTAGCAGCTGATTTGTTGCTCAGTGCTGAGCCATGGTTATGTTGTCCACCAAATCATTTAGGGCCATCAGTCAAAATAATGACTTTAGTGGTTGTGCAGGTAGGGTGAAAGACAAATATATGCCTAAAGTATAGCAGACAATAGTCTGCATTCTTAGTAACTATAAATTGAAGACAGCTAGACCACATGAACAGGAATCTCTTCTCTGGCTCATAAAATGTTGTGTAGTACCATACAGCATCTCAGGATTTCTGCCAGAATATTCAGCAGAAAAATACCTCTCAACTGTCCAGAGTTTTGCAGAATGTCCAGATTTTTGGCTCGTGTTTTTGGTCTGTTCCTCATAAAATTTGTGGTTTTCTGGCAAATCACTGAGATGATCTGAGGACTGAAGTCGTTAAATAATGACATACGTTTGAGTTTCAGACTTCAAATCCTTCATACAATGTATGTTAAAGCAATCCCTGTTACTCTAGCAACTTTCTAAGTTTATAAGAGCAATATTTAAATTATATGCCTATTTTTGGCCTTTGTCCCCCCCATTTTGTGTGGCTTTGTACAGATTTCTTGCACTAAGAGGCTGAGTGGTATGAGCAGAAACAAAGCCATCAGTGGAGTGACAAGTCATGTGGATTAGGCGATTCTTGTCCATTTTTATTTAATTTCTCCAAGTCTTTTGGGTTTCCAACACTATGACAGGAATGGACCCCATTCCTAAGTCAAAGTATGATCAATGTTCATGAAATTAGTATTGTTTCACTCTTTGATGTCAGCCAAAAGTACTCTTCAGAGCACCCACAATGTGCCCAGTAATGACTCCTTCTGCACTTTGTATGGGGTGACGTGGATTGGTAACATATCTAAATATGACTGTAAATTCTTTTTTAAAACCCGTTGCTGCTACTACTATTGGAACTGTCTGGGTATCTTTCTTCCACATTGCTCTCATTTCTGCCTGCAGATCCTGGTATTTTATGACTTTGTGTCTCTTTGTATGCAAGACACTATAGTCACTGGGTGTGGCGATTTCAATGACCAATGCTACTTTTATCTTCTTTTCTTGGACCACTATATCCGTTTTTTTTAGCATTTTATTTTATCTTTTGAACTGTTGGTAATGGGTGATCCCATGTGATATAAACTTCATCATTTTTATGATGCTTTGTGGCTCATGTTTCCAGTGTTTTTCAGCCACTTCGATACCATAATATTTGCACAATCTCCAGTGTAACAGTCTTGCCACATTATTATGCCTTTCAGTATACAGTCCCTCTGCCATTAGTGTGTCGCAACCAGCAACAAGGTGTGTGACTGTTTCCAATTCGGTTTTACAAAACCTACATATGTCTGTTTCTCCCACATGTTCAATGGACTTTGTAAACAAGCATGTACATAGCCCACTGTCTTGGGCTGCCAATATTAACCTTTCATTTCTTGATGTGAATTCACCTCTTCTTAACCATTCCTGTGTTCGTTCTTGATCAACATGAGGTTTTCTCTACTTGCAACTATATTTATGTTTTTTACACATTTCTTGCCTTTTCATCTGGTCCTTTCCCTTGTATTCTTTCTTTTTTTTTTTTGGCACATTCAGTTGCTGCCTGGTTTTTATCCACTTCTGGTTTGATTTCCATTCCTGCCAGATGTCGACATGCTTCTGCTAAACTAAGCAGAGACATCACCTTAGATTTATTCTATTCATGTATCAAAACTTTCACTATATTCGGATCTTGTGAGGTCAGTAAATATGTGTGGAGTCCCATGATTGCAGATCTATACATGTAATCAATTTCAAGGTGGCCCATCACTCCTTTGGAACGGGGAATATATAATCTTGGTATACACTGATTTTTATAAATCATTTGGTGAGCATGAAGCATCCTTCTTGTTTTAATATGTAATCTACACAACACTTTTTGAGGCCAGTCAATCACTCCAAAACTGTATGTTAGGAGAGGAAGAGCAAATTGATTTATAGCTTGGATCTTGTACCTAGATGTCAATGCTGTTCTCAGGATTAATTTAAGTCTTCTAAAGTATTCCTTACTGAGTTTTATTCACATTTGTTCATGTTTTATTGATGATCCTTCATCGATTCCCAAGTATTTATACACTCCCTCTTGCTCAAGTTCTTTTATATCACATTATTGTCCCAAACTGATGTTTTCCCTGGTGCTGCAGTTTTCCTGCTTTAAAGGTTGCTTTTGCACATTTATCAAGACCAAATTACATTCTAATACAATCTGAAAAAGTTTTGACAACCTGCAGCTGTGCTTTCAGTTCCTCATCTGGTGAGCTATACAGTTTTAAATCGTCGACAAAGAGAAGATGAGAAGTTATTAGACTGTTGTTTTCTAGGAGCCAAATTGCAGCCATGGCCTAAGCTGTTAAGTAAACAGCTTAATGGATTAATGGCAAGGCAGAATAGCAATGGTGACAGAGAATCACCCTGGAATATCCCCCTTTTTTCATTTTTATCCCTGGGATAATATTCTGTCCTTTATCGTGGCTTAATTGCAAAGTGGTCTGCCATTTTTTCATGTTTACTGTAATGTAGTCAATCAGTGTAGGGTGTATCTTATACATTTTTAAGCATTCTTTTATCCATGAATGTGGGATACTATCAAATGCTTTTTTCTAGTCAATCCATGCCATACTTAAGATTCTTCCCCTTTTTACAGTTCTCCACTATGACTTTATTTAACAACAAATAATCCTTTGTTCCATATGACTTTCTTTTATTGCCTTTTTGTTCTACTGCCATAATTACGTTTTCTTCTGAATGAATATAAACTCGGTCGACATCAGTTCCCGTGTATAGTTTATACATCGTTGGAAGGCAAGTTATTGGCCTATAATTTTTAGGGTAGCTTGCAGGTTCACTCTTAAGTAAGAGCATTGTTTTACCTGTTGTTAGCCAGGTTGGTGTCTGTTCGGGGTGCGCATATAAATAGTTCTTACTCATGGCTAAATCCTCGTGCAAAGATGTTAATACTTTTATCCAAAAGTTAGGTACTGCATCTGGGCCTGGGGTTTTCCAGTTAGAGGCATTTCTTAACTTTGTTTCAATCTCTCTGGCTGTTACTTCATCCTGTTTCATATCCTGTACCGTTAAACTTCTTATTCTTTCTTTTACTTCTTCTATCTATTTAGCATATTTGTTATGTTCCACAGGATCTTGATAAATACTTCTCCAAAATGTATCTACTTTCTCTTTTTTTTGGGGGGGGGGGGGTCTTTCAATTCTTTTTACTTTATTTCCCAATTCTTTTTATCTTATTTCCCAATTATCTGTAAAACTTTTTTGGGTCATCAGTAAATCACTTATTTTGTTCCTTTCCCTTATATTTATCTGTGTACCTTCTAGGTTTTCCCCCATGCTGAAATGTTTAGTTTGTTATTTGTGATAGTGCATGATAGAGCCTGCTCTTTTAGTATTTTTGTTGATCTTTTCCCTCTTCTATAATCTTCTAACAGTGACATTTCCTGTCTTAATTGCTTTATAGTTTTCTCTGTTTAATACTTCTATGATGGTATTCGATTTCTCCCCTTCCTTTCCCTCACTACGCTGTGATCTTGTGGTAGAACTTTATCAGTTATTAATTTAGCTGCACAGTAATATATCCTGTTTACTTCTGTTATACCACATGGATCTCTATGAACAGTCCTAATTACTGCATTCATTTGTTTTATCAGACTTCTGACTTTTGGGGTTTTATTGACCTTCTGCAGTCTATTTCTCTAATTGATTTTAATATATCCATCCATGTCCATTAAATCAAGCAACTCTTCTTTTAACACATTTTCTTTCAAACTGAGGGCACATCCTTGTTTTCCATTTCCTGTGGGCATTCTATAGAAACTTCTATAGCGTCTTCCTGTGGCACATTCTCTTCAATTTCATCCTGTGCCATCCATTGCTCTGTCATATGGGAACTCACTGGCCCATCACTCCTCAGCATTGACTGCATCAGAGTTTCCACAGTTTCCTGTTTCTTACCTTGCTGTCTAGCTTCAAGTGAACATTTATCCTGGTTTCCTGTGGAAGGCTTTAAAACATCTTGATATGGCACTTGACCAATTGCTTCCTGTTCCACTGGTTTCCCCTTAATTTGGATATACATTGCTGTATCCTGTTGTGGTACTTTCTGCATTTGATTTTCTACACTAAATCCCTCTCTTTGCAACTGCTCTATAACCTCAATTTCTATTTCTTTGACTTCTCCATTACTCATCTTTTTTTCTACTTTTCCTCTTAGTCTCCTTATTTTTGTATTGTAATGTTTTCCATATCTAGATTCCTTTGCCTGTAGTTCTTTTCAAATATCTTTGGCTGCTCTTTTTATATTGGTTAGTTTTGCTTTCTACTTTGCATAAATATTACACCTTATTAAATCTCTTTTCCTTTCCCCTGTCTATATTTCTTCTTCACGTGTCTCCTGATCTTCTTGCTTTTCCTTATTCTGGGGACTCACTCCATCATGCTGTGATGTAGTCTGTGTTAGACCTTCTACACTAAATCCTTCACTTCACAGGCACTCCATAACTTCAACTTCTATTTCTTTAACTTTTGCTTTGCTAATGGTCTTTTCTACATTACATTGGATCTATATCAGAACATCGAGGTTTTAAAACTTCGAATGTTCTAATATCGACCCATTTTAATCGAATGCTAACACCGAATTCTTTCCTAGGGAAAGAATTTGGTTGGCCAGTTCTGTGGCTTCACTATTTTCAGCGCTGTGGTGGAGATTTACGGGTCGGGTTCAGGTAAGTGTGCAATTGTGTGTTTGTTAGGATTAGGGCGTGAGTTAAGTGAATTAGGGTTAGGGCGTGGGTTAGGTGAGTTAGGGTTAAGGTGCAGGTTAAGTGAATTAGGTTTAGGGGCGGGTTAAGTGAGTTAGGGTTAGGACGCGGGTTAGGTGAGTGTGCGATAGTGATGGACCTTAGGGTTAGGGTTTGGGTTAAGGTAAGTGGATAGATAGTAGTGTATATATAGTTTAGTGTAGGGTTAGTTGTAGGATTATAAGTGTATGTGTGTGTACTGATGTTTTTAGGTGTGCTTGTGTTGTGTGTATGTGTTTTGGAATAGTGAATTTTTTCCTTGGGGAAAAAATTTGCTGTTCTGAATGTTCGATATTATGTGGTTTAGATATTTTAGGTTCGATGAAATAGCATTCGCTATTTTCATTTTTCGATAATGTGATATAAATGCATTACATCTTTGTGCTATTAATCTTTTTATTGTGAACATTTCCATATCTGGATGCTTTTGCCTGTATTTCTCTTTGAATATCTTTGAGACTACCTTCTTTATATTAGTTAATTTGGCTTTCTCCTTTGCATAAATATTGCACCATATCAAATCTCTCTTTCTTTCACATGTCCATATTTCTTTTTTATATTTTTCAAATATCTCTAGGTTTTGTTGTTTATATTTTCACACTTACTCAGATGCTTCTTTTTCCAGACAGATCAAAGTTTATTGATCTATATACTGTTTTTCAAAAATCTATTGTATTAATGAACACAAATTTTTATTTGAAGCTTCTGACAGTTTTTCTTGGGGAAGTATTTTTCTTTCCTCTAATTTCCCTCTTAATCTTTTTGTACATCGTATGCCTGAAAATTCTGGGCTCTTTTTATAATGGTAACAATACATAATTTCTTTCTTATCCTCAATAGTCCACTCTATTGTCTTTATGGCTCTTCTTTGGCCAATCAATTTTTGTGGCCTGCTACTTCCTTCTACAACAGGGTGGCCATCTTCTCCCTGGGCCTGGGCTGGCCCCATTGTAGGAATGTTTCCTTATTTTGAGCATTCTACATTGTCATTTTTTCTAGTCCTGGCAACAGTGCACTTACCAGGATTGGGCATTTTCTTATCCTGGGTCTTGTGCACCCAGCTATCTTTTTTTTGTTTTTGACTTACTTCTGTCCATGATATATGCTATATAAATACAGTCTATATATCAGTGTCACCTTGGTGAGATTTTGAGAAAAACAGGGCCCACCTCGCGAAGGTATGCACCAAGACCTGAGGATGAATTCAATTTCAGCACTACTACTCTCCTTTGCTTGCTGACTTTTCATCTCTCCATTAAGACCCATTAGGTGATGATGAGTCTGACATAGTCAAATAGAGTTAAGAGTCGGTAATTTCTCCACAGCCACCAAGGAGGCAGTCTGCCTGAAACTTTGCCAAAATAGGAGGAAGAAAGGAAAGGAAAATAAATTGAATGTGGGAAAAAAAATCCCTTTCAACAAAGAGCAAATACACATGGGGTCCTGCAGAAGTTTGAAAGATCAGCATTTTTATAACAACCAGGCTAATTTCTGACTACGGCACTGTTTTTGGCAGAATGAGTTTCAATGCAAGATAGGAATCCAGCTCAGTGTATCCACTTGAACACCTCACTCCCCTGATATGTGTATTGCCTCAAGAACGTTTAAATTCATACTGTCCCAATCCCCTCTCAAACATTATCTTCAAGCAGAAGAGATAAGAAAATATTCCCACCTGCTTTTTTCAGATAGAAAACTATGGATTAACTGTCTTACTTGGCCAAGAATGGTTTTGGTTCCACTGAATTCCAATACTATGATTTTAGACCAGTAGTCTCCTGTTGCTACTTTTAAGATAAATCTTAAGTTATATAAAGGCAACCACTTTCATACAGATCATTTAGGGTGCACAGGGTCAAAATAAAGGTAATATAATATTTATTTTTAATGCGCATTTTTTGCAAAAATTATAGCAACAAATGGCATCAAACATTTATCCCTCAGTCTGTTTTCCTCTTCTGCAGCATTCCCTTGCTAAATATAATTGTTACTCAATCCTTACAACTTTGGGAAAAGGCCACCACCCTCTTCCAAAGTTTTTTTCTGTTTCACTTGTTAAATGATGTATGAATGTGGTACAATGACTTGTATATCCCCCCCCCCAAAAAAATGCAGTTACCTCTTATATCATGGTCACAAATGTTCCAGGACAATTCTTCAAACTCTATATGTGCATCAAGAAAAGGGGCTTCAGGGAAAAAGAATTATATAACTGTTCTAACACATTTATTTAAGTCAGAATAAGTAAAAACAAATGCAAGATATTAAGCAAATCATGTCCACATAAATAAAAAAAAATCTCACATTGATCAAAGTGGTAGTAAGAATATTGATGGGCATTTGGACAAGTCTGTGCTATAATTTATGTTCTTAACATCCTGATCGAATCATTGCATGCAGAAACAAATGCCAAGTTACTTGTTTTAGGTTTCAGGAATGTTGTTGATGCAAGGGCAATTTCAATCCCTTTTTCACACCCACGCATTCTAAGCCTTTCAATGGAAATGTGGTTATATATAAAAAGTTAAATCACAGATCATTATATATTTCACAGTGATGACTATTAATGGTAATAGTGATAAACGTATCCATTTACCTCTGCCTGGAACTAAGCTTTGTGTTTCTTCCTGTTCACTGATGGTGGTATCTTCATATATGGATGTTCGATGGCTCCTCTCAGTGACCAGCTTCAACACACTACGAGCTGCTGTCAAGTGAAAATCTTCTGTAAGAGAAATATATTAGAGGTCAGCCCAGACTTGCACCCTGACCTCACATTTGCATTCTTAGCCATTTGCCCTTCTTAGTGACTAAGCGCCTGCAGACAGTGGTAGATTCAAACAACAGGCCTGGATGACTCCATACAAAAATAATAACTAATGCTATGTTTGTTTCTGTACAGCAACAAAAGCAAAGCACTGAAGTAGATATATGAAACGAGATTCCTCTAGGATACATGGTTTTATAAATAAGGCAAAATTCCCAAATCTATGCACCTTAATTCAGTTAAGCATATTACTGTCTGATAATTTAAATTACTGCACATGATATACTTGCAATAAATTCTGCCTCTAAAGGCAATGGGTAATCTGCATCTCAAACTCTAATATAATTTTTTATTCATTTTTATGTCATGTTTGTGTGCCACAGCAATTAAAACATTAAAAAGCACACATTACTGTCATAATATATATAAAATATAATTATAACAATATAATATATTTATGTTTTTGCTGGCTCTTTCATTTGTCACTTTTAACAAAACTAAGAGCTAGGCCTTTGTTGCAAACTGAATGTTTTGGAAATGCAGCAGCATGTGTATATCTATATATATATATATATATATATATATATATATATATATATATATATATATATATATATATATATATATATGGAAAAAGCTCAAACCAAGTCCCAAAAAGATGTGAAAAAAACGCAACCCAATATGGAGGGAACTGCTGAGAATAAATCAGAGCAAGTAAACGTGTTGACAAATGCAGGTATAGGTCTCCAAAAAGCACACAAGTATGTAATCCAAGAAATCCAAGTTTAATCAACGTAAGCGCTTTCGCGGTCCTGCCGCTTCTTCAGACGTGAATAAAAACATATAATAACTGCCATCATAAGTAGTAAAATTCAAAAAACGTCATTTCCTAAACAATTACAAAAAACGTCACTTCCATATCTAAGTACTACAAAACTACAAAGAGTACAAAGTCTGTAGGAACTACAAAAACCATAAGGACACTCATGAATAACAAATGAATTAAAAAGGCAGGTCGCCCAAATATAACTTTAGACATAGTTTATAACAAATAAAGAAATAGATCAAAGTGCATTATAGGAATGGATAATAATTCACCTAATAGATCTGTCCTTTAATGTTGGCTTCAAAGGAACAGATTCATTGAGGCCCCTACCCCAATGAGCAGCTAACCGAAGAATCCATCGGGTTTCTGCTGCTTCAGTACGATTAACAAGGTCACCACCCCTCAGACAAATAGGCTGTACGTGTAGTACTTGAAACAAAAAAGTGTGATGATCACAAGAAAGCATATGCTTAGACACTGCACTACAATTATCTCCCCTAGCAAAACAATACATGTGATCACGGATCCGCTCTCTCAGGGACCTATTAGATTTGCCCACATAAAATTTAAAACACACTTGACAGCAAGCCACATATACGATGTTGCGTGTATTACAGTCTGAAATACATTTAATTTCCCATAGCTTGCCATCATTGGGACTGCGGAAAAACCTAGAGGTATCTATGTACCTACACTGAGGGCATTGACCACACTTGCTAGTACCATATAAATCAACCCTATCGTTCAGAGTGTAAGCTGTAGATAAGGGGGGAAAACAGAGGTGCTGCTTTAAATTCTTGGTATTAGTATAAGTATACTGTGGGCAATTACCAACTAATTCCTGAATATCACTGTCTATAGTCAGTATGTTCCAGTTATTTACCAGTGCTTGATGGACAACAAAATTATTATTAGCAAATGGTATGACCATAGATAACTGTCTGGTAGCGCGTACTCTATTGGATATAGTACGCTTAGAACTTGAAAAATAAGGTTTGCCTAAACTTGTCCTCAAAGTAGTGACATTCTGGCAGACAGATTCAACCTTATCACGAATGTAACCTCTATTACAAAAATGGTTCTTAAGAGCTGAAAGCTCATGCTGAAAGGATGTATCATCAGAGCAAAGGCGTGAAACTCTTAACGCCTGCCCTCTAACTATATTGTCAAACATCCTAGGTGGATGCATGCTGTCTGGAGATAAAAATGAAGCCATATAGCAGGCTTTGTGAAAAACTTTGGTCTTGATACATCCAGACTCACGGTATACCGTGACGTCTAGATAATCAACTGATTCTAAAGAATGTGACATGGTAAATCTAAGAAATCCATCAAGGTTGTTAAGGTGCAGCAGCATGTGTGTATATATATATATATATATATATATATATATATATATATATATATATATATATATATATTTTTTTTTTTTTGTTTACCTGGATTTGGCCATACACACAGAGGGTTGTATCTCTGTAATGGTCTGAGATCACACTCTTAACACTTTCAGTACAAGAGACTTGGTTAAGCATCTGTATTTTCTACAAATCACATGCTTTTAGTTTTAAAGTCATAGAAATGCTTGTATCTTGAATGTGTGCATTATATGCTTTCTAAAATCTGTAGGGCAGTGTAGTGATGCAGCCACCTCACAGCACTTCTGCAGAGAGTATGCACATAGTTCTTGCACACATCTTCTGTGGGTGATCCACTGCCAAGCCATCTCCCAGAGACATGCAGTAGGTGAACTGACATTCTCCAAATTGCTTTTTGGTACAAGTAATGAGTGAACATGAGTGTGCATTCTGAGAAAGACCAGTGCCCCGTCTAGACTGGATTTTTTTAAAATGTTTTCATTCAATTATTATCAGGACAAGCTCAGACATCCCCATGACACTGTACAGGATAAAGTGAATTATTGGAATTATGAATGGATAAATGAAATGATGGCTGGCTGGCTAAATGAATGGGTGGATAGAAGGAAGGACTGGGTTTTGCTATCATCCTTTAAGAAATAAATGAATGCTATAGTTCTTTTTAGTATTATACCACCCCAATACAGTGTAAGTGGCTCAACAGGTAGTATACACATCTTTATTGCTGGATGATCAGAAGGCTGTGGGTTATGTTCCCATCCAAACTAATTGTATTATTTTTTTTCTATTGCAGCAGTAGGGGGCACTGCACTCCTGAGTGTGCCATCCTTCAGATGAGACATTAAACTGAGTCTCCATCTGCTTGAATTGATTGCAGCTCAGGTGGATGTAAAAGATCCCATGCCAGTTACAGAAAAAAAGTAGGGAATTTCTCTTGTCTTAGCCAACTTTCTCCTAGTCAAATATAAGGGAAAGGTAAGTGACTTACTGATGACCCAATAAATGCTACCACTGGTCTCCCTTAAAAAGAGGCTACTAACTTAGTGAGACTAATCTAATCAACAAAAGATAAATAAAAATAAAAATACACTATGTGATTATGTGATCCTGTGTATGTATGTATGTATGTATGTATGTGCATATAAATCCATCCATCCATCCATCTATCCATCCACATGGGCATACCTCTCAACTGTACAGATTTTCACAGAATGTCCATATTTTTGCCTCATATGTTTGGTGTGTTCCTCCTAAAATCTGTACTTTTCTGGCAAATAGCTGAGGATTGAAGTAATTAAATAACGACAAACATTTGAGTTTAAGACTCCACAATCCTTCAGAAAATTCATGCTGATGCAAAACCTATTATTCTATCAACTTTCTAAGTTTGTAAGAGCAATATTTAAAATCTGTCCCAAATTGTCGCCCCATCATTTTAGGCTTTGCCCAGATTTTTTGCTCTAAGAGGTTGAGAGGTATGACATGGGGTTGGGGTATCACTTCCACAATGACAATCATTTAGAGACAAGGTTTACACCACCAGGTGGCTAGCCCTGCCATGGTTGTTCGTCCACACCATATACTCTCACACACACTCACACCTATGGCCAATTTAGAGTGTCCAGTCCTCCTAATGCATGTCTTTGGAATGTGGGAGGAAACCAGAGTACCTGGAGGAAACCTATATGAACACAGGGAGGACATGCAGAGTCTGCACAGAAGGCACCCCAGCCCAATTATTGAGAATCGAACAGGGGAACCTCTTGCTGTGATATATATATATATATGTATGTATATAAAATATACTCTCTCTCTCTCTCTATATATATATATATATATATATATATATATATATATATATATATCCAGTGGATGTAAAAGGTTTACATACCCCTGTTAAAATGCCAGGTTTTTGTGATATAAAAAATATAAAAATAAAAAACGTATAATAAGCCTAAGTGTGCACACCCTTAAACTAATACTTTGTTGAAGCACCTTTCCATTTAATTACAACATTCAGCCTTCTTGGGTACACACCTGCCATCAATTAAAGAGACTCTGATTAACCCAAAATAAAGTTCAGCTGTCCTAGTAAGATTTTCCTGACATTTACTCAGTTGTCTGCTACAGCAAAAGCCATGGTTCACAGAGAGCTTACAAAGCATCAAAGGGATCTCATTGTTGAAATGTATCAGTCAGGAGAAGGCTACAAACAAATTTCCACAGCACTGGATATACCATGGAACACAGTGAAGACAGTCATCAAAAAGTGGAGAAAATATGGGACAACAGTGGAGTTGCAAAGAACTGGACAGCTGTCCAAAATTGATGAAAAGACAAGACGAAAACAGGTCAGGGAGGCTGCCAAGAGACCTACAGCAATACTGAAGGAGCTGCAGGAATTTCTGGCAAGTACTGGTTGTTACTACATGTGACAACAATCTCCCGTATTCTCCACATGTCTGGGCTATGGGGTAGGGTTGTAAGACAGAAGCCTTTTCTTACACAGAAAAATATCCAGGCCCAGCTAAAATTTGCAACACAGTACATCACGTTTCCCAAAAGCATGTGGGAAAATGTGTTATGGTCTGGTGAGACCAAGGTTGAACTTTTTGGCCACAATTCCAAAAGGTATGTTTGACGCAAAAATAACAATTTGCATCACCAAAAGAACACCATCCCCACAGTGAAGTATGGTGGTGGCAGAATCATGATTTTGGAGTTGCTTTTCTTCAGCTGGAACTAGGGCTTTAGTCAAAGTGGAGGGAATTATGAACAGTTCCAAAAAGCAGTCACTTTTGGCCCAAAATCTTCAGGCATCTGCTAGAAAGCTGAAGATGAAGAGGAATTCCACCTTTCAACACAACAATGACCCCAAGCATACATCCAAATCAACAAAAGAATGGCTTCACCAGAAGAAAATTAAAGTTTAGGAATGGACCCAGCCAGATCCCAGACCTAAATCCAATAGAAAATCTCTGGGGTGACCTGAAGAGGGCTGTGCACAAGAGATGCCCTCGCAATCTGAAAGATTTGGAGTGCTTTTGCAAGGAAGAGTGGGCAAATATTGCCAAGTCAAGATGTGCCATGCTGATATACTCCTACCCAAGAAGACTGAATGTTGTAATTAAATCAAAATGTGCTTCAACAAAGTATTAGTTTAAGGGTGTGTACACTTATGTAACCAGCTTATTGCACATTTTTTTATTTTTTATAATTTTTCCCCTAACACTGGTTTCATTTTTTTTATATCAGAAAAACCTGGCATTTTAACAGGGGTGTGTAAACTTGTTATATCCACTATATATATATATATATATATATATATATATATATATATATATATATATATATATATATATTTTTTTTTTTTTTTTTTTTTCAGGAATGACGCTAAGATGCTTAGGTATACATTTTGCAGGCTATCACTAAAAGACTTGAACAGGGCTTCTTTTGGTTTCAGTAATGATCCCTCAGCATTCAGGCACACACTTGTGACTCCTGGTGTAAAACTTGCAAGCAGTTCTATGTTAAAGTAGTAGACGTCATCTGACCCTTGTTAAGGCTGATATTTTTGTTTTGGCACATTTCAGTGACAGAAAATGTCACTTTTATGGATGGATATACTTGATTTTTATTTCTGGCGTTATAGCAACTCAGTACGTAAATGTTTTAGATATATATTTTATTTCTCCTTCTCCTTGAAACACTTGACTAAACCCTGCCCACAACAGAAAAAGGTTTATTCTGGTGGGTTGCAGATGACCACAGAATAGACTAACTATGCTCCTGCTTTAGGAAATGACTATAACACTAGATAGTCTAGAATGGCTCTTACAATATATCTGTGTAAGAACACTTACATCATGGCAAACTGTCGACAGCATATGCACCATGTTTTAAGCAGCTTACAATAAGAACAGCCACACAGTAATGCCACTCTAACTCCCATGCCGATACTAATTAAAACTGCTTGAGTGTCGTTTAGCAGCTTCCTTCTTGCTCAGTCATTACACTAACGATCCTGCCCTCCATAAGCTGCTACTGCAGTACCTGGAAAAGGTTTCACCCTTGCATTTTGATACCTGTCAGATATAAGGATAACTCTTGGTACAGAGAGCAGTCAGTAGAAGTAGGAAGTGAAGGAAATCCAGGTTCTGTTGCTGCTGCTACTAGTAAACAGCCAGTGATATGACGAGTAAGTTACATACCTTCCTTCTCTCACTTTAAGATGGATCATGCAGCAAGTCCTTACAACAGGACAAATGTTCAGAGTAAAATAAAATGAACCTTTTGAATGCAAGCTACGCAATGCTTTGATTATGCAAAGCCGATTATCCCTAACCCAAAATACTTTGTAAAATGTATCTGTCAAAGGATGCTCCGTTTCATAGCAGTGGCATAGATGTACTCCAATTTTATTTATTTATTTATTTATCTTTTGTGCATAGGTGTGTACTAGGCCAATGGCCCTGGAGCCTTTACAAGCCTAGCCCATAGAAGTGCCCTGGCATCTTGCCATGTTTACTGAGATAGTCAGACTGGGCGAGAACCCGGTTTCAGAGGAGGCCCAGGGAGAAAATCTCCAGAGATAACTGAAAATTTTTCTGAAAACAGACATACACATCATAAAAGGATGTAAAATTACGTGGAGTAAAAATGTTTAAAAATAAAGTAAGTAAATTAAGTTATGTAGTTAGAAAGATTAAATAGTTTTGTTAAAGACAAAAAAACTTAATAAACCATAAATTCAACAACATGAAAGGTATATGCAGGTGCAAAGTGAAAAAGAGGCAGTACACACATTAGGAAAATAAATAAAATGAAGAGAAACAAGAAATAAGCAGAGGGTAGAATAGGATGATGAGTAGCTTGAATAAAGGTGAGCTAAAGAGGAAGGATGAAAAACAGGAGAGAGAGAGAGAGAGGTAGGGCAGGGAGGAGAAGAACGAGATTTAGAAGAAGCAGAAAAGGATGAATTAATTTATAAGGGAAAGGAGGGAAGGGAAAAATAATGGAGAGTGGAAAACAACATAACGTAGTTGCAGAAGGGAAGAGTAGATAGCTCATGAAGTATTAATTAAAGACAGTGGACATTACTCTGATTTAATGTACTTTGATCATCCCCATTAATGCATTTCTATGATCATGATGCAAGAAGTAAAGTATTTCTATATACCGTTTTTAGGTTGTCACTTTAACATCTTGTTCCTGTGTTTTCTCATTGTTGCATTGTTTTCATGAACTCTAAAGTAGTAGAATAACATTTATAATTGACTGGAGATTCAGTCCCAAAGTGTCTTATGTTGCCAGTCCATATCAGATCATTAGTCTGTATGTTCTCTGTCTGAACCCAAAAAAGATTTCTGTATTGTTCTGAGATGTTTGACACCTCTGTCTTAGCTCATTGGCTAAGAATGGCATCGGAAGAAGCTGAGAATAGATATAGAAGGGAAGATAAGGGAATAGGTAAAAGTATCTGGGAGGGGTAGTTGAGGAGAAAGGAAGTCTGAATGAGGAGGTCAAAGCTAGAATCAGAGGGGCTGCAGCCAACTGGCATAGATTGTCAAGTGTAGTCTATGACAGAAGAATGCCAAGAAGCTGAAAAGTAATGTGTACAGACAGTGGTGTGACCAGTACTACTGTATGGTACAGAAACCTGGGCAGTAAAGGCAGAGCAGATGAAGAAGCTAGAGGTGATGGAAATTAAGTGCCTAAGAAGGGTGGTAGGATGCACACTGTGGGACAGATGAAGAAATGAGGACATAAGAGCAGAAGCCAAAGTAGCTCCAATTGCAGAAAAGATCAAAGAGAACAGATTACTGTGGTTTGGACACATGCAGAAAATCAAAAGACAATCTGGTGAGGAAGATTTGGGACAGACAGGAAGATGGTAAGAGGAAGCGAGGAAGTCCAGCAAAGAGCTGGATGGATTGTGTGAAAGAAGACTGTGACAGTCAGGCATGAGTGTTGAAGAAGGCAGGAGTGTGGCACTGAATCGAGAAAGTTGGTGACAGTTAACATGATACCCTGACCCCATGTAAAAAAAAATGTGAAAAAAGGGGGCTGATGATGATGATGACGTCTTAGTTCATTGGCCCATTCAGTACACCAAGGCACTTGACAGCACTTCAGTTGTTGAGTAGCACTTTAATAACATACCTCCATTGGATAAAATCACAACATTGAATGTACAGTTTGTCGTTCGAATTTTTTTTGGCTACATCTCCTTGTACTAATCAAGTTCCTATCTCCTATTGGGTCATTCATTTTTGTAAATTCCCAGCATCATTCAACACCTGCAAAAAAGGTAAACGTCAGTGATAACTAGCATCATCTAACAGGGATTATCAGATTTTTATTATGCTCACAAAAGTCCCATTGACCAATACTATTCTAGCTGTAGTGAGCTTCTGCCACCTGCATTTTTCAGCTGGAATGTTTGCACACCACTCATTGAGCTCATGCTCCTTGAGCTTCAGCTGGAATGTTTGCACACCACTCATTGAGCTCATGCTCCTTGAGCTCCATGTTGCGGGAGCTGCAATATCTGATATCTTCATAGGCAGATCTCTTGCACTGGGACTCTGCCAGAAACCTTCCCACAAGATGGTAAAGCCAGGATGACCCACTTTCTCCCACCCCTCTCAGCAGGCACCTAAAGCGCATGAATAGTTTATTAAACCTAGGTGGTCTAGGCTAAAGGCAGGATGAAAGCTTCTGCACATTAGCTATGATACTGATATCCTATGCAGGAGAGCCAGTCTGAAGGAGACTGGAGACTGCAAAATGGTGACAGGGAAAAGCGTAGTTAGGCAGCATAGGATGGTGGTCTGTAGGATGACATTGGCAATCAAGAAAAAGAGGAGGAGAGTGAGGGTAGTGCCAAGAATCAAATCGTGGAAGTTGGAAAAGGATAACTTAAGGTGAAGTTCAAGGAAAAGTTAAGACAAGCATTGCGAGGCAGTGAAGAATTACCAGATAGCTGGGCAGCCACAGCAGAGGTGGTAAGGGACAGCTAGAAAGGTGCCTGGTGTGACATCTGGACAGAAGAGGGAAGATAAGGAGTTCTGGTGGTGGAATGAGGAAGTGCAGGAGAGTATACAGAGGAAGAGGTTGGAGAAAAAGAAGTGGGATTGTCAGAGAGATGAAGAATGTAGACAGGAGTACAAGGAGATGAGGTGTATGGTGAAGAGGGAGGTGGTTAAGGCTAAGGATAAGGTGTATGATGAGTTGTAAGAAAGGTTGTACACTAAGGAGGGAAAAAAGGACCTGTACCAATTGGCTAGACAGGGGGACCTACCTGAGAAAGATGTGCAGCAGGTTAGGGTGATAAAGGATCATGAGAGAAATGTACTCAGAAGCAAGGAGAGTGTGTTGAGCAGATGGAAAGAGTATTTGAGGGGCTGATGAATGAAGAGAATGAGAGAGAGAAGGTTGGAAGATGTGGGGATAGTGAATCAGCAAGTGCAATCGATTAGCAAGGAGGAAGTAAGGACAGCTATGTAGAGGATGAAGAATGGAAAGGCTGTTGGTCCAGATGACATATCGGTGGAAGCATGGAGGTGTTTAGGAGAGATGGCAGTGGAGTTTTTAACCGGATTGCTTAACAAAATCTTGGAAAGTCAGAGGATGCCTGAGGACTGGAGAAGTGTTTTGGTACCTATTTTTAAGAGTAAGGGTGATGTGCAAAGCTGTAGTAACTACAGTGGGATAGAATTGATCAGCCACAGCATGAAGTTATGGGAATGAATAGTGGAAGCTAGGTTAAGAAGGAAGGGGATGATTCGTGAGCAGCAGTACAGTTTCATGCTGTGAAAGAGCACTACAGATACAATGTTTGCTCTGAGAGTGTTGATGAAGAAGTATAGAGAAGGTCAGAAGGACTTGCATTGTGCCATTGTGGACATAAAGGAAGCATTTGGCAGAGTGCCTAGGGAGGAGTTGTAGCATTGTATGAGTAAGTCAGGAGTCAGGAGTAGCAGAAAAGTATGTAAGAGTGGTACAGGATATGTACAAGGGCAGTGTGACAGTGGTGAGGTCTGCCGTAGGAGTGACTGATGCATTCAAGGTGGAGGTGGGATTACATCAATGATCAGCTCTGAGCACTTTCTTATTTGCAATGGTGATGGACAGGTTGACAGACGAGATCAGAGAGGAGTCCATGTGGACGATGATGTTTGCAGATGGCATTGTGATTTGTAGTGAGAGTGGGGAACAGGTTGAGGAGACCCTGGAGAGGCAGAGATATGCTCTAGAAAAGAGAGGAATGAAGGTCAGCAGGACTAAGACAGAATATATGTGTGTGAATGAGAGGGAGGATAGAGGAATGGTGAGGATGCAGGGAGTGGAGTTGGCGAAGGTGGATGAGCTTAAATACTTGAGATCAATAGTTCAGAGTAATGGTGAGTGTGGAAGAGAGGTGAAGAAGAGAGTACAGGCAGGATGGAGTGGATGGAGAAGAGTGTCAGGAGTGATTTGTGACAGACGGGTACCAATAAGAGTGAAAGGGAACGTCTACAAGACAGTAATGAGACCAGCTATGTTATATGGGTTGAAGATGGTGGCACTGACAAAAAGACAGGAGTCAAAGCTGGAGGTGTTAAGATTTGCACTGGGTGTGATGAGGATGGACAGGATTAGAAAGAAGTATATTACAGGATCATCAAAAGTTGGATGGTTTGGAGACAAAGCCAGAGAAGCTAGATTGCATTGGTTTGGACATGTGCTGAGGAGGGATGCTGGGTATATTGGGAAATGGATGCTAAGGATGGAGCTGCCAGGTAACAGGAAAAGAGGAAGGCCTAAGATAAGGTTTATGGATGTGTTGAGAGAGGACATGCAGGTGGTTGGTGTGACAGAGTAAGATGCAGAGGACAGGAAGAAATGGAAACAGATGATCCACTGTGGCGACCCGTAACTGGAGCAGCCGAAAGAAGAAGAAGAAAAGAGCAGGAAGAAATGAAATAGTAAAACATGGGAATTGTGTTAACAATACATGCAGAGAAGGCATGAGGTTTAAAAAAGGCAGGTTTGGGATGAGCTATATAATGTTTGCCTGACAGTGACTGGATAGATTATAAGCGATATATAATGTTTGCAACTAAAAATATGTCAATATAGTTTGCTTTCATTCATATAAATGTATGACTGCCTATGTCATAAGTGATAATTTAATAAAGATGCTTGTTGTTTTAAAAATAAAAACTTCTGCTCATTAGAGACAACTTGGCATTCCAGATTTTTTTATCAAGTAAAACACTTACTTTCACTCTAATGAGAATCTTGTATTTGGGAAAACAATCAGTGAACTGGAGTCAGAAGTACTACGGTAAAGATACTGTTTAAATAAACACAGTAATCACAATGATTTTGTACTTCTAAGCCAGAGACAATGGTTCAGGTACAGAAGTACAAATGTGAGTAAGGAAATCAGAAGGAGGGGCCTATCATCAATAGTAAAACAACTGTCTTGGGAAGGGCATGGAAGATATATTCCACTACTGAGGAGGGGACCATGAAGTAACAAATGTTATTTAGGAAGCTCTGGGGTCTGACTTGATTGGTATCAGTCAAGGAAAGAACAGGTATGCCTTATTCTAAAAGTGAGATGAGAATCCTTCTTGCCAGGGCATAGTAGGCTTTGCATGTAAAAACACAGTGGCTCAATAACATGGTTTCAACACAGTTGTAATTTCCTTCTGTAGATTGTCCACATGATAGGAACAGCTGTGGAACAATTCACATGCTAGGAACAGAAAGCTATGGAACAATTCAAGAGCCATATTGTCTAGTCTGTGGGCTTTTAAGATCAGTTAACAGAAACAGAAAAAGGCTGAAAACTTTGCTGAGGTCACAAAAGGCTGCACCTCTAGTTGCCCTTTCTTCCATCATGTGGAAATGCAGCAGTGGTTAAATAGAGTGGGGCAGTAAGGGTACTGCAACCTTTCCTGAATCCATACTTGTCACACATACATCAGGATAGTTATTGTGATAATCCACTGATTGGGAACATATAATTTTCTCAAGAGTTCTGACCATGGTCAGTAACAGAAGGCGTGGGCAAGGGATGGGTACAGAGGAGCTCTGCTATTTTTGAGATGGGAATGATAATATCACGCTTCCATATGAGGAGAAGGCTCCAGAGGTAAGAAAGAAGTTAGAATTTGAATAAGAGGGCTGGAGAGAAAGGTATCACATGTCTTGGAGTATGTAAGTGGTAGACTTTCAGTGTTACAAAGGCAGGGGTGAGTGTCTGGAGTGATGTGAATGCTAATATGGTAGCATGAAAATGGCAGCAAGAACTAGTTGGGAAGGAGAAGTGCAGGTGATGGCTTGGTGTGTTACAAGACTGGCACTAAGGCAAGTCAGCACTTGTTCGCACCATCAGCCCAAATATTAATGTTTGAGGATGTGTTTGTTACATTGTTTTTCTATGTGCAGTTTGCCTCCCATGTCAGACAACCATTTAGCCCACCCTCAATCAGACATGGCCTATTCATTCATCTGATCTGGAGATTCCACCCAGTGCTAAGACAACAGCTCTCCAGAGGACAGCAGCCATTCAGGTGGCCACCCTCACTGACATCCCACACCCAGCAATGAGAGTTTAGAAATGGCCTACCTCAATGCTTGGGTGAAAGAGCATACAATCCATGTACCACGAAATCCCACAATGCCCTTCAATTCTGAGATTATATTGCCATACGTCCATTTTGAAAGCTGTCACCAAGCAGCAGCTTATTGAACCTAATGCCCCCAGTTATGCATTTGCATTACCACACCTCCTCTGAGGGATACTGGCAGTACAAGTCTGACTCTGCCCCCATCTTCTTCAGAGGATGGGCTCAGCTAAAATCCCTTCCATTTTCATCAGGTGGCTAAACTACTAATTAAGCCCAAGTCACCTGTAGATATTGACACACACACATACATATACACACACACACACACACACACACACACACACACACACACACACACACACACACACACACACACACACACACACACATGACCACTTACACTGACAGCAGGTGTTTTGGAATTTACTCCATTAGTATTAAGACAACTATGTTTGTAAAAACTACCACCCCTTTAGTGTAGTGATACAGAGTGAACAACAATCATCAGAGAGTCAGGTTCTACTCGGTGATGTCTAGGTAATAAAAACTGACACCTAGAATACCACTGGAGTGAGTGACAAAGTCTTGGTTACTCTGTATCTTCATAAAGAGTATGCAGAAGAATTTGTAGATAGGCCTTTCTACTGAAGTAAGTCACTTACAATGAGAGCAAGTCTTTCAGAATCAGGGCAGACTTACACTGAGAACAACTCTTTTGAAATCTGGCCCAATGTGTCAGTGCCACTGACGCAAGGACTGAAACAACATTCACCTGCCTCCAAGACATAGAAAACTACATCCTAAGAAATGGCTCCAGCATAACTAACAAGTACCAAATGCTAAGAAAACGAAAAAATAATATATTAACACCCTCATTATAAAACAACTGTACAGCTCACATACAGAAGTAGCATTTTGTTAAAAATGTCTTGACATAGTTATAGAACATAGCATGGCTTCTATAGCTTATTAGAAAGACTTAAATTTATTTACAGAATCTAAAACTGCCTGAATCCCCAAACCACAACCATCTATTTCATACAGTGAATGCAAGGCAGTGTTACACTGAACACACCATGACAAGACATTTACAGAATAGAGGTAACATACCATAAGCTACCATGGCTGGCAGCATGAATGTAGAAAATCTACCACGATTATCTCTGCAAGAATTAAATCACCCCACCTAGCTAACTGTCAAGCAGCTAATGAAGTAAACACTACTTACAGACATCTTATAAAGCCAAGAAGTCTATATGCTCAGGGCACTTTGTTAGCCTTTCAGGTGACTGTTCATAGGGTCACTACAAAGGTGATTAACAACATGCTGTCAGAACTGCCTTAATGTAACAAGAACAGGAATGGAGCTGCTTAAAGCAGACTCAGTACAGTGGTACCTAAAACTCAGAATTAGATGTTACATGAAATTAGGGGAGGCAGAAAACTGCAACTCCTTAAAAAATATGCTTATCTAATAAGAAACTCTAAAATAAATAAAAGCCTGTGTACTGGCATCCCTTGTACTGCAAACTAATAACTATTCCATGGAAAGTCTTGAAAATTTCTCCCCCTGTTCTTCAGCAGATTGATTCTCTATCAACTGACCACAGTGGCTCTGAAACTCTCAATCACTATACTAAAGTGGTAGGAGTTTTTACAAGCATAGTCGTCTTAATACTAATGGATATGCTGTGTGTAGTTTTGGTACTGCTCTAGTTAGTTACCTAATCTCTAACTAGCAGAGGCAGCCAGTGCTATTGGACTGCCGGACTGCAGCCGCCCCAGCTGTAAAAATAAAGAAATTAAAGAAAATAAAAGATAAAACAAAATTTAAAATTTGCGGACTTTCGCACTAGTCCAGACTGCTGCTGAGACAGTCTGGAGCATGCGCAGACTGTTTCAGCAGCAGTCCAGACTGGGAAACATGGAAGAGCAGAGATCCCAGAAGTCTATGCAGTTGTAACTGCATAGACTGTCACTGGAAACGGATCGGACTTGGACTGCAACGTCGGCAGGCTGGAGTCTCGTTGGGGAAGAACATCTCGCGTAGTGGATGTGCTCCAACGGACGTAATGCACGGGCAGGTTTGTAGTGCACTAACAGCTATGGGATCGCTCCAGGTAAGAGGGACAGCTATGGATTTATTTAATGGAACGAAGGGATGGGATCTACATCACTCCAGCTAAGAGGTGTGTGTGTGTGTGTGTGTGTGTGTGTGTGTGTGTGTGTGTGTGTGTGTGTGTGTGTGTGTGTGTGTGTGTGTGTGTGTGTGTATGCCCCAGTTGCTATATACTGGTGGCTAGAACAAACTCATGGTGGTGTGGTAGGGAATACCTCATGCTTGAACCCTGTACCTTGTATGCAGGTGTTAAGGACCTGAATTCCCTACCCATCACCATTTGTAAAAAATAAAATTGCAGATTTTTGCCTCATATTTGATCTGATCTGTTCCTCATAATATCTGTGGCTTAATATTTGATGATGCAGTGGTAGCATTGTTGTCTCACAGCTGCAGGTTCTCAGGTTTGATTCTTGGCTGGAGTGCCTTCTGTGTGGGGTCTGCATCTTCTCCCTGTGTTTGTGTGGGTTTGATTTTGTGCCCTCCCATGTTACAAAGACATGTCAGTATTATTTCCTCTTGGGCCTGTGCTGAAAATTGTTTTTTTGTTCCAAGTCAGACTGTCCTGATTAACAAATGTTAAATAAAATTGACAGGCATTTGAATTTCAGACTTCAGGTTTCTGAATGTTTAATTCTTTACATATTTGATGGTACAGTGGTAGCATTGTTGCCTCACAGCTATAGGCTTTCTGGTTTGATTCTTGGCTGGGGTGCCTTCTGTGTGGAGTCTGCATCTCATCCCTGTGTTTGTGTGGATTTGCTCTGGTGTCCTGCCATTTTACAAAGACATGTGTCTGCAGTATTTCTCCCTGGGCCTCTGCTGAAAATTGTTTTTGTTCCATCAGAAGTAAAATTGACAGGCATTTGAATTTCAGACTTCATATTCTTCAGAAAATACATAGTAACACAACCTTTTATTCTAGCAATTTTCTAAGTTTATAAGATGAATATTTGAAATTTGTCCTTATTTTTGGGACTGTATTGCCCCATTATTGGCTTTGTCCAGGTTTTTTGTGCTAAGGTTGACAGCTATGGCAAGAACTGAATTCACTGAATATGTTTGAGGGCTGTATTCCCTCATTACTGGGTTTGTCCAGGTGTTTTGTGCTAAAAGGTTGACAGCTATGGTGAGAACTGAATTAATTAAATGATAGTCATTTAAGTTTCAGTCTTCCGCTCTTTCACAAAGCAGCTGATTTGGCGTAGTGGTATGTTGCTCTGACTGTTTTGCACAGGGACCTTGGCAGTAAAATGTATGGTGGTAGCACAGCATTTTACTTTCATAAAACAGGTGATTTGGCATAGTGGTATGTTGCTCTGACTGTTTTGCACAGGGACATTGGTAGTAAAATGTATGGTGGTAACACAGCATTTTATTCTAGCAACTTTCCAAGATTATACAAGCAATGTTTAATGTGTCGCTGGTTTTTGGGCTTTTGACCCCCCCCCCCCCAATAAATTTGTCTTTTTCCAGATTCCTTGTGCTGTGAAGTTGAGATGCAGTTGAGTATTGAGTAGATTTTACAAGGAGCCGAGAGCTGCAGGGGAAGAGAAATTTAGTGCTGCTTATGCTAAGTCAGCTTGCATTGTTAATAGCACAACAGGTTGTGTACTTACTTTTGATGCAGAAGGTTGTTGGTTCTACTCCCACAAGGGGTGAATGCTGCCGTACTGAAAAAGTTAAGATACTAACTATGAGCCTGTTATCAGTTTGCCATCCATTTCCTATTGCAATATTACTAGTTTATCATTTTAATGTAATATAGGCAATTTATTCCTCAGGGGCATCAGACACTTTATTTTTCGATGAAACCATGACATATAAAGGTGCTTGCTAGCAGCAACCTCTTCATTAGTTACAGATTTATTTAATGTGGAATTGTTTAGATGACTTTTTTACTTCTTTAGAGATTGTGCATATTTACTGATAATGGTGGACTGTAGAATTGTGCATATTTACTGATAATGGCGGACTGTAGAATTGGGCATATTTACTGATAATGGTGGACTGTAGAAGTTTGAGTAGACTTTTGTGATGGAAATGTTCTGAATTGGGCAGTTTTGTCATTATGGGTGCATGCATTTTGTTTCATTGGTTACTGGAAAGATGTTCTGAATTGGGCAGTTTTGTCATTATTGGTGCATGCGTTTTGTTTCATAGTTTACTGGAAAAATGTTCAAAACAATAGGAAGGTGTATCAAAGAGCACATGTATGTTTCATATGCAAGGGGTCTATGATTTGAAAACAGCCCAGAATTAATCTTTATCTGCCACTGGTAAAATGTATTTTCTTTGAATGTGGGTTTCAATGCTGTTTCAATGAATGTGAGTTTCAAGGGCAGAGAAGTTTTAATGCTAAGTTTGTTTAGCAGATGTCTTAGTGTTTGTGCTGTAAAATGCAAAATAAAACTTTCAAATGAAGTCCAAATCATCATAGAAGTAAATCAGTATGCACATTAGTGTTTATGGTAAATGGAGTGAAATAGCCAAGTAATGGATCATTGGAATGGCTGCAGGGGGAGGCGCCATTCGACCATGATTTTGTGAGGGGGAAGGGCGGCAAACTTAAAGACAGCCCCAGCTGAACTAAACCTCCCAAATGTCCAGATTTCCAAAGAATGAATAGATTTTTGGTTCTTATTTTTGGTTTGTTCCTCATAAAATTTGTGGTTTTCTGGCAAATCATTTAGGAATTAAGTCACTAAATAATGACACACTGAGTTTCAGACTTCATAACCTTCAGAAAAATGCATGCTAAAGTAAGACCTGTTGTTCTATCAACTGTCTCAGTTTATACAACAGCAATTTTTAGTACTATTTATATGTTCCCCCAATATATTTGGCCTTGCCCATATTTATTGCATTAACAAGTTGAGAGGTATATGCAAATAAATTGCTTTATAGAATTAGGCATAGCCAAACCTCTCAACTGTTCCTGATTTTGGCTCAAAATGTTGCTCTTCCCCCTAATAATCCCTCCGCAAAATAGCAATTTTGGAAGAAAACATGGAGGGTTTACAATTAAGAAATAATTAATAATCAGAGTTATAGATTACTTTTATTTCAGAAATGCATGTAGATTCTTTTATTTTGTCAGCTGCTCAAGTTAGCAGTACTAATATTAAAGTGTCCCTTCTTTGACAGGTTCACAGCTGTATTGTGTGGCTATTTTATATTTTTACATCACATTTTTGGTCCATTTTTCATAAAATTGTGGGTTTTTTTTGGCAAATTAGTGACAAATCATCAAAGACTGAAGTTAGAAAATAATGACAGACATTTGAGTTTCAGATTTCATACCATTCAGAAAATTCATACTAATGCAAGACCTATTCTATTATCTTTCTAAGTTTATAAGAGCAATATTTAAAAATTGTCCTTATTTTTGGGCCTTTGTCCCACTTCTTTGTATGGCTTTGTCCAGATTTCTTGCTCTGAGGTTGAGAGGTATGAGAAATGTGTCAGGGCCATCACAGTCAGCCAGAGACATTTCAAATTGTGACATACTTGTTGCACCCCACTCCCCCATGTAGTGACTGGATGCATCGAAGCAAGGCAAGGAGTAGTTATGCAGTGTAAATGTGCAGAGTACCCCCCCCCCCATCCAAGGTAGACACAAGTACTAGAGTGGCTTTTCATCTGTCCTTGATTTTTGCAGAATGGTCTGGTTTCTGTCATATTTCTCTTTCCAACTTTTTAAAAATCAACTAAAAATTCATCTCAGTAAACACTGGCTTTGCTCCTGCACTAATCCAGACTAATGCTCACTCAAAAAAAAAAAACTTTTTTGTATCTTATTAAATCATCTGTTTAAATTGCTATGTTTCTCATGTAACATTTTTATGCCTTTTGTGAATTTGTACAACTTATGGAGCTTTTCTCCCCGGGCCTCTACTGAAAATGGACATATATCCAGTTGGACTAGCCCGGTCAACAAATGTAAAATAAAAATAAATAAATAATAAATAAAAAATATTTTTTGTACTGTTGATTTATGCTTATTACTCAAAGTGCCTGTTGTTCTGTGTTTAAGTAGCAATACTTTAATGACTATCAGGTAAGCTTGGCTGATTACACTTGGAGATTCCAGTCATCTCTGCAGGCTTTACCCGTAAATTAAACATAATGCCAATCGTGTGGTCCATAAACTGTACAGTAATCCTTTTAAGCAATGTATCTTGAGCTTATTTCTTGTTTGCTTTTCAATTTTTACTTTGATCATGTTTTCCCCATGAAACAAGTAGATAGTTGTCAGGCAGCAGGTCTTTTTTTTGGATAAGAAACATTTTTACAAGTGGGGGCATCAGAGATTTCTACTTTCAGCATGTTACTTGGTACTTTAATAAAGCTGAATATAAATTATAATTAGAACTGCAGTGCAAGAAGTGGTTTGAGTTGAGTGCTGCTTGTTTTTCTTATACTTGATTTTGACTGGCATTCCATTAATGTATTTAAAAAGTAATTTATTTTTTCATGCCTCACAACCTTTTTGTTTCCATCTAGATATTAAGTAAGTTGTCATGCAGCCAATACATTGAAATATTTTTATTCTTCTACACTTCATTTTGTCTTGATTGGACTCTCATAATGATGGTTTGGCACCCAGGGCAGTGTATTTAGTTAGTTTTTGTGGTTTGAGCATAGCCCCTCCCCTTTCTAGTTGGCCACACCCCTTCCCATTGACCCCACCCATTCAGCTGTCTCCTGCAGCCCCCCTTTGATTTGAAGTCACCAGCCGCCACTGTACTAGGACCTTGTAACTAATTGTGTTATACATCTACACCAAAATTCAGCAATTTCTAAGAACTGATACTGCTTTTCTATAATTTGCAATAGTTATAGATTCAATATATGTCTTTTTAACTGTCCTATAAATGCTATCTACTACCGACAGCAACCAACTCTGAGTATTGTGCACCTATACTGTTATGCTATTGTATCTGAATTCTAACAAGATGTTGTATATGGGGAGGCTGTCACCACAGTGCTTCTCTCTAAACAGATCTCTGAATCAGTGAGAACAGCCTAGGTAACATAAATGTATAAGCACATACACAAAGAATAAATCTTTAAGGAGCAGGTGCAAACTGAAAGAAGCCCTGTCCATTTGAATGACATGAAGGTTAGGAAGGAGAATCTGCTCCCTGGTTACTCCTGAAAGAATCCAAGCTAATGTGGGAATGTATACATTAATCTGCTGTTTTGATTCATAGTGAAAGCATCTAGCTATATGAATCTGTTAAAACGGTTCATTATGTGGAATAGTGTTGGTTCATGATGGAAGCTTTATTACTAGTGTGTGAATGTATATGTGAGTCTGTACTACACTTCATAGTGAAACCATCCTAGCAATAACAAGGAACATTTGGGGTCAGAAAACAAAGTCTGAACATTCACGATCTTGAAGGGAAAACAAAAGGGCCAGTACCTAGTGAATTTGAAACATAAGATTCAGTAAAGTTCAATTAGTTGATTTTGGATTTTTAACATGATGCTGCTGTGTATGTTATTACAATGTCATTCAAAAAAATACGGTGGGCTCCATGTGGCTGAACTCGTCTTGACCAGAATATTTTATTGTATGCCTTTGAAAAGTCACATTCATCTGTGTGATACCCCAAATGCATGCACCATGTAGGCATCTTGATTACAATAAGAAGCAGTAAGTTATCCATCTTTCAAGTGTCCATACATGACACCCCAACACCATTCAGTTATCAACACCAACATCAAACAATTTCAGAACAAAAGGATTTTTACTCTGTCAACAGCACAATAGCCTCTTTGTACATAACAGGCAAATATGTGCCCCCTAAATTCTGAAAAACCTATCCACAGAGTACAAGGAAGATTTAATATCCTATTTGATGGCATGAATGCTTAATCCTGGATAGTATCCATCTTTTAATACAGCTTTCAGTGTTGGACTAGATTGAGTAGAACATAATATAACAGTGGTTTCTGCTAATTTAGTGTGGCATACATATTTTCAAAAAGGGAGAAGGCAAAATCCTTTGCTGCATTTAATTGAGTGAAATGAGTGATAAAAAGCCAGTTGTCCAAATAAGGATAGACTTTTGGATCATTCATCTGAGGAAGGTCACTACCATAGCTAGAGACTTTCTGACTCTGAGCAGTGAAGAATAACCAAAGATTAAAGTGCTGAACTGGAAAAACTGGCTTGTGACCTGGAATCTTAAAATTTTCCTGTGACATTTCTAACCTTGAAATACACTTACATCTCCATGGAATATAACAGCACCCTTCTCCACCGCAGGATAAGCACTCACAAGCTCTTATAAATGACAAACTTATTCTTTATGTATTATTTGTTAAATGTTGATGGCTAGATTTTGTCCAGCTGGCCATACCCTCTTAGCAGTCTTTATAACAGAGACCTATAAAAACCAACTTCCTTCAGAAAAATATGATGCAATGGTTACAACAAATCTCAGTGCAAGCCACCAAGACTGAATGACTCACATTTCTTTTTTTTTCTCTCTTTTGGAGCTAGGAAGAATCAGAATAAAAACAGTATTCTCAGCCTAAGGTAATTTCCGGGATGTTTTTGATTAGTGCTGTTTATTGTTTGTATTCTAAGTCGTTTATATATTTTACTAACTGTATAAAATGAATACTTCACAGCTTGAATCAAATATGTTTATTTGGAAGAAAATAGCTCCATGGATTACTTTGCCAGATTCTAGTGGTGCCAGGATACATCAGAGATATTGTTTTTAACCATACACCAATTCATGTTGTTATTTGGTTGTGCTGGAGAAGACATGGAAGACAGTTGTTTCTACCTTCCGGCAAAGAAACTGAATTCCTTGATTGAAGAAGTGTTTTCTTTTTTGTTAACATTTTGAAATGCGATGAATGCTTCCAGTTCTTGAAATCCATTGTGAGTTGCTTGATTCTTTACCCGTACTATGTGCGTGTACCTAAAAGTCAACAGCTTTTCTTCACGTTGTTTTAATCACAGCTGGCTAAAACCACCTGCACTTTGTGCAAGCCAGTGGTGCAATGTAGAGCAAGAGGGTTTGTCACTATTCCCCACTAATGTGTGACTACAGAATTTGGTGTATATATATATATATATATATATATATATATACATACATATATATATATATATATATATATATATATATATATATATATATATACATACACATATATATATATATATATATATATATATATATATATATATATGTGTGTGTGTGTGTGTGTGTAAGTAGGGTGAGTAGGGAGGCAGAGTTTACCAAAAAATGGAGGGGTGAAGCTTTTTCTATTCTTATTGCAGTTTTGAGTTCTGTTTCATGATTAAAAAAAAAAAACAATGAAGCACAATACATGTTGACTAGGAGGTTGCTTAGGCCTGAAGCAAGTGGCACCAATTTGTTCTGTGATTACAATATGCCTGCTTTTAACTTGAGACAGAACCCACCAATCCACTGCGATCCCTGCCCAAAATGTGAACATTCCCCCGCCTATTTTTCAGCGGGTGGAATGCATGAATGTGAATGGAAGAAGTGAGGCATACATGTTTCTGTCCTTACAATCAATAGTCTTGTCAAAACCTGCTTCTGTAGAAACACCCTCTTCTTCAGGAGTTTTTAACAAAAAATTCCAACACATCCAATAGTATAAAACCATAGATGCCTAAAGAAGGGTTGGCTCACTAATTAGTAATTCCTAATGTATTCCTTTCTGGATGCCTGGAACATGTTAACCACTACACAAGGATTTCTCTTCTCTCTCTGCCTCTCTCTCCCTCATTTAATGCAACTTATGCAAGGATTGTCTTTTGCATAGGATATGTAAATCATGTACATAACTGGGGCATTCATGACACCACAAGACTCCTGCACGAAGATGGTAAGCCTCAGCCAGGGTTAGCAATTAATGCAGACACCTGCTGTTGCAGACTGTATGCACTATAACTGGCCTTGTCTGACATTTTGAGTACTTGCAGCACTGCATTCCACTTCATGTTCAGCAGCTGTTTAAGTTTTGCTACGCCTCACTTTGCCAGAAAGTTCTGCTGCTTTTCAAGTGATTACTGTAGCAATATGTCTCCAAAGAAGTTAAGGGCTGTTATTGGTAGGGCACAAGCAACACATTTCTTACTAAGCATATCTAATGCTCATACGTTCCTGTGGACTTGAGATCAGAAACTGTGGCTTAGGCAGCAGACTCTGAATTTTGGAAATAATACATTACTGAAGTTTTCTAAGAGGCACACTGTGATCATGAATGGATACTATAACCACTGTACGCTCCTTGGGACTGATGGTAGGGTATTCAGATGATGACAAGCTGCAGTAATAATGTACTTATACAACATCACCCAAGAAATCTGATCTGTGACCTCTGCAGCTTTCTGAAATGCTGCTTAGAAAGAGCTGGCCTCTTCTGAGGTCAACCAATTTCGTGTTGCATAATCTGCCAGAGAAATGGATCACCTAGAACTGACACAGGTGTCTGGGAAAATATATTCTTGAAATCGTTGATAAGAAAAATGGCAAAATTCAACTAACAAAGTACCCTTTTCCTAAATAAAAATAGGAAGACGTTCGCCATTCTTCTTCTTCCCCTTTCAGGTATAGTTTGCCGATTTCACAAACTTCTTGCACTTTTTCTTTTAGTACTTGTTTTAGGAGGCAGAAGGCAATGATATCTCAATCTCTTCACCCTGCTTTTGTTGGGGCTCACATGTAAGTGGAAGGACGACAGTGAGACAATGATATCGCCGTCTCTTCCTCCCACTTTCATCTGGAGTCACCTGTGTTTGTGTGACAGTGGTGTTAGTTTTTGCCCCCATTCCCTTGCACCTGCCAACTATCTTGCTGATTCTGACAGCCTTAGCCATCATCCCCATAAAGAGGTGAGAGATGACTGCAGGTGTGGCCATCACACAGGCAGTTACTAGGGGATTTCTGCTGAAGTCTTAATTCCCTGCATGCTACAAAACGTACTCCAAAGTTGGGAACTCGGACGTGCAGTTATTGCAGCACAAGAACATTGCTCACTTGTATAGATGACATATGCTTTCAGGCAACCCTACCCTAACCCTTGTGAGTGGATGATTTCCACATGGTTTCTGAACTCCACCTTGGAAATATCAAAAGATGCATCCTTAAGACACATTCATCTTCTTCCTCAAGGGAGAGATGAGCAGGGAATACCTCTTCATTCCACATCCTTCCTAGCCCACTGTTTCAATGTCCAGACATCTACTTAGTCCTAGGATGGCTGGATCATAGTCAAGAGTCAGTCAGGGCGCCTCTCATTTGTTCCACAAAGCTAGCATGATAGTGGGGTTATGTCAGGTGTTGATTGGGGAACTCGTGCCATTGTAATGAAAAGAAATGTACCTGCTCAGAAGCCTGCAGTATCAAACACAGTCAAACTGTAGCTGTTGATCAAGACCTGGGATTCCTAAAAAGAGAGGCAGACAGGTAGTGCAGATATAATACTGTATATTCATCCTCTCTTGTGAGGTTGGCAGACACTTCAGTAGGAACTTGATGTCTGCTCCTCCCTTCTCAGCTATACCTCATCATGAGAAATGTTCATCATTTTAAGTCATAAAAACTCCTTATTCAGCACTGTTCAACATCAAAATGGTCTGTCTCACAGCCATTGTTAAGCATTTTTTAACAAATATCCATGGTAAATAAAACTGAATCATATCCATTTATCAAAAAACTTTTGTAAACATGGTTTCATTCATCTTGTGTTGCTTAATAAATAACCTTTGAAAAAATATTGAAACCGTGCTTGAGCTTCCTACCTGAAGTTGTTAGAAAGTGTTCCACACTTTGTCTGATTGATCCACATAACAAGAAGTGGTGAGCCATAGTTTTGTGATGGAAAGTTGACAAGTTATAAGTCCTAGAGGGATCAGCACTTACATCAGTGGTCCATTCAGTAAGGCCACTGACTGAATTTCAGAAGGCACTGTTTGCTCAGGAGGGACTTATGGAACTATGCCTGGCTCTTATCATTTGTAACAAGCCTCAGTTTTAGGAAGTCCTCAGTCACTCAGGATGTGACAAAATCCTGGACAGGGATGCTGAAAGTGATGTCAGTCTTTCACTGAATTAAGGTAGCCTCATCTAGTGTCAAACTCCGCTTTTATCATAAAGTCAAACTGATTGATTTATTATAGGTTTTCAATTATCTTCTAGAATATTTTCCTCTAGAGTTATTACAGTCCTGACTTACTGGATCTGTGTTTAATCCCTGATGGTTTTGGAACTTCATTTAATTGTGCTGCCTTCTGTCTGAAGTGCATCCTTACTTCTTCCTAGAAATGACAAAGGGCAGGCTTTCTCTTCCTGTGATTTTTTTTTTGGCTTTGTGGTTTCTCCAGCTTCTATTTCTTCATTGCTTACACTGTGTTTATTTACTTCTATTTATTTGTAGGTTCATAGCGAGTTATTAGGCATGCAGTCCAGGAGACCATTAAGGAGCCTAACCCAAATTTCCAATTTCCCCAAAGCACTGTCTGGTTAAGTGACTTGCTCAAGGTCACACAGTTGGCAAATGAAGGCAGAAAGATTCAAACCCTGTACTCTTGGACAGGAAGCAGGTCATTAACAAGTCAGAGATTTAATTATCTCTGCCATTTATTAACCAGGTACACCCACTAGACATAACTGTCCTTTTCCAGGAGCAACCCAGAAGCATTGTTTGGTTAATTTACTTGATTGCTAAGGAATGTTGCAGGCATTTGGCTATTTTTTTCTGGAAAGACAAAATGATAGACACCTGGAGATATGATTAGAACCCAAACAGAGTAAATCTGATGAACTTTTTGACATGGGGTATGCTGTTCGCAGTTGCACTTTTTACTTGTGTACTAAGGCTGTGATGAAAGCTGGTTTTGGTGGTTAGTCCTAGACATCAGACTAACTTGTACACAGTACCAATGAATAATAAGCAATTTTTGAGTTTAACAAATCAATCAAAATTCAGCATTGTGAAAAAGAATAATTATAAAAATAACAGGGTAATATATTTCTACAGCATCACCAAATCAAATAAAGAGAAATAACAATAAAGAAATTGTTGGTCTTTGTATCTGCTCTCAGATGATTTCTTTTACCTCCCTTCTAACCCCTGCCCCCCACCCCCACCCCCACCCCCACAAAAGGATCATGCAGATTTCTTGTTGATTTCTAGTCTTCATTCAGTAAGAAAACATTAATATAAAGTTAGCACACTTAGCCCAACATATCATCTCTTTTAAAATGGCAAAGGAAAAGCCTTCCAACCCAAAAATCACCAATGGAGAATTTTCAGTACCACAATGCTGCATGCATTTTTATGATTTAGTAATACCTTCAGTGGAATTTTCTTGGTTTGTTGGCAGAAGCTAGAATTAGCTAATGATATAAATATTGATCAAGATAAGGCAAGTATATATAATATATACAGAAGTGGCTCACTAGACCAACAAAACTCCTGACTCTTTTAATAAAGTTTCCTGCCTTCAATGGCCCATTTTTTAATTATGGTTTTCCTTCACTACATGCAACAATTGTATCCCGAGAAAACATTTGCATAGACACTGTATCTTGCAGCTCAACACTGTGCTTTGAATCTGGTTTGGTCATATACAGCATAAACACATTTCTGTTGTTCTACATGTCATTTGTGACAGCCGAAGAAAATATACTACCCATCATTTAAAAACAGAAAGTGCATTAAAATAGAAGATTTTTGGGGAAATCCACAGGAAGATGGAAACCTTTACACTCACACAGTTTGTTAGTCACCTAATGAAACATTTGGTCTGTTTCATATCATTGTCTTTAATTACATAACATAAAATCTTACTTTCTGAACTTTGACACACAATATCTGTTCAATTGCCATTTAAAGGATGAAGTAGCCAGGTCTATATTAGAACACCGAACTTTCAAAATTTCGAGTGTTCTAATATCGAACCCTATTAATCGAAAATTTAAAACACTGAACATACAGTACAGCAAATTTTTTCCTAGGGAAAAAATTTGCTGTTCCAAAACACATACACACACCACAAGTACACCAAACAAACAGCAATCCACACACATACACCTAAACTCTTACACCTAACCCTACACTAAACTATACATACACCACTAACTATTCACTTACCTTAACCCAAACCCTAAGGTCTGTCACTATCGCACAGTCACCTCACCCGGGCCCTAAACCTAACTCACCTACCCCGCCCTAACCCTCACATCCACACAATCACACACTTACCTGAATCTGATCCGTAACTTTCCACCACAGCACTGAAAATACCGAAGCAACAGAAACAGACAACCAAATTCTTACCCTAGGAAAAAATTTGGTTTTCTGTTTCTTTGATATTAGAACACTCGAAATTTTGAAAGTTCGGTGTTCTAATATAGACCCAAGTAGCCAGAAAACTGGGATTGTCAGATGTTCAGTTTGAGTCATAACTAATGGTAAACAGGGAGATTGACTTTGTAGATTTCATATAACACCAGACATTAAATGCTCCACTATAACTTTCTTATAGCTCCCAACAAGACAAGCCCCATACTCAAATCAAACAACAACAGATTTTTTGTATAGTTAGTCTGTTAATCATTTTAAAGTTGTCTGTTCCAGGAATTCCTAAGATGTTCCAGTTCCAGTTTGTCAAAGATTGCCATGCTTTTTAAGAGTTAAATTCCACTGACTTTTATCTTAGTGATGGGCAGTTGCATTTGCTATTTTTTAAGCAATGGAAACATTTCCTCAGAACCATGACACAGTAAAGGTAAACTTTTACTTTGCTGATAAGGTAAATTGTAGTTTGACCCTTTTTTGATTTGGAGCCTGTAACTACAAGTGGAAATTTATGGTTGAAAATATTTTTTTCACCATTGTAGTGCTTATACTCCAATATTCCTAAAAAGACAAATCAGTTAAGAGCTACTAAAGAGCAAGACCTTACCTTAACAAATATTAAGCATCCTCTGCTTAACTTATTATGGTCAGGTCTCATGTTAGGCAGTCAGATCTTCCAGGTACTAACCAGCAAAAGACAGCAGCAGAATTAAAAACAGATTTGTTTCAGCCTGCGGTCTGTACCAATAATGTGTCCCTCGCTTCCTCTCATAATCTTAGAAAGTAACTAGAATAACAAGATGTGTGTTAAGCTACATTTTCTGAAGGACACAGAGTCTGAAACTGAAATGAATGTCATTACTTAGTGATTTCAGTCCTCAGTGATTTGTCCAAAAACAAATATTTTATGAGGCACAGGCCAAAATTACAAGGCAAAAAATCTGCACAGTGAGCAAATTTGGACATTTGAGAGGCATGGCAAGGTGAGTGCAAACATAAGGGCTGTGTTACCCAGATTTCCTGACATCACTTACTGAGTGCTTTATGGCAGTGAAAGCTGGCAAAACACTTTTTCTTTCTTTTTTTTGTATAATTAGTAGTACATAGAGTAGATACATTTCCATGCACTACAAAGACATGTGATCAGGTCTCCGATCATAACCGTTAATGATGTGTTCCTGACATGGATGCCAAGCTTCACTCCAGAGATACATTTCTTGAGATTTATCTCTACCATATAACAAGCAGGTCATGATCAGTGACCTGATCATAATCCTCTGTATAATAGCCAAGGACAGTAACCAGGTGCCTGGGCCTGTTACTCTGGATCCAATAATCACCAAGTCTTGTCCACATTGTGACAGTAATAGCTGTCCTTTGCTTCTTTTCATGTTCTGTGTCTGCATAAATAATCTCTCTGAACTGTTCTCTGCATCTTTAATTCTAGTGCCCAAGTTAATTTCTTGGGACTGTAATTTCAAAAGACCTCAGTCATTGGTTTGTGCTACTTTCAACATTTTTATCACATAGGAGCAGACTATTTTTTAATAATACAGTATGTCCCCCCAAAAAAAATCCCGTGAAAGGTTTTGCCTCCTATATCACTGACAGAAATGTTTTATATACCTCTCTGCCCAAGTTGCTGGAACTTTGCCTTCACATGTCATGTGGTCACTGATGTCAAAGCAGAGCCATGACATATGCCTCTGTGGTGGCACACGTCCATGTAGAAGACCAAGCCATATGCAGATCCTCCATACATTTTATTTTATGCTAGTCTGTTTACTGCTTTTCATTTACCTGTTGTATTAGCATAGATCATACCTGATGATAAGGAAGCTTCTAGGTTATGTTCTGCACCTATTCAATTGTCAACATGGAAACAAAGAAGTTTTTTATTTGTCTGTTAACTAGGTAACCAAACTGGTCTTTCTTCATTGTATACACTCCTGTAGTA